>NW_020948910.1:16392610-16507730 GCF_900497805.2 Vombatus ursinus | reverse complement strand
AAAGAATGCAACATAATTGTTATTAATAATACATGCATATATGTTGCTATATGTATGGAAACATACATCCATATATGTTATTCATTTTGTTGTTGAGTTCTTTCAGTTGTATCTGATTCTTTGTGATCCCATACTGGAGTGGTTTGACATTTCCTTCTCCAGCTCATTTGACAAATGAGGAAACTGAGGCAAATAGGGTTAAGTGACTTTTCCAGAGTCACACAGCTAAGAAGAGTTTGAGGCTGGATTTGAACTTGGGTCTTCCTGACTGTAGTTCTGGCACTCTATTCACTGCACTACTTAGCTGCACTGTGTGTTTCATCTACATACACATAAATACCTATATATACACACATATATGGGTTGGTGTGAGGAAAATGATGTGTATATTATATGTGCAAACATGTAGATAGATCAATTTTTATATATAGGTGCATATATATACACATATATATACACATATATACACACATATATATATACATACATAAACAACCCTTTCCTCTCTCTAACCCTGTGAAACAGGTATTGCAAGTATTATTATACCTCCTCTAAAGATGATGACATTAAGATTCAAAGAAATTAAATGACTTATCCACTATTTTACTGATAAAAAGTATCAGAGCTGAGGCTCAAATCTACATCATCTGACTCTAAGATGAATTCATTTCCCACTACATCATACTGTCTTTCTAATATTATTTAATAGTCCTTATAGTATTATTCATTTTTGATTAGAAATACTAACACCGTATTATCGTACAGAGTTTTGTGATTCCATTATATTGTAAGCTTCTTAAGGGCAGGGGCCGTCTTTTGCTTCTTTATCTGGCTCCAGTGCTTATTGCGATGATGGCATATTAGAGGTATTTAATAAATATTGATTGATTCTCATATGCTTTTACATAGTTATTTCAGCTTCACAACACCTTTCAGGACAGGTATTAGGTTCATCTGACAAATGAATAGCCATAATTTATATAGCCACTTTAAGATTTACAAAGTGCTATATAACATATCTCATTTGATTCTCATAACAAGGTGCTGCTTTGTTCCCATTTTACAGAAGACAAAACTGAGGCAGACAGAGGTTAAGACCAAATTGCTCAGGTTCACTTAGCTAGTAAGTATGTAAGCCTGGATTTGAGCTTAGGTCTTCCTGACTGTAGTTCCAGTGCTTTATCACACTATTCCACCTAACTGCCCCAGGTTAGAGAACTCAATCTAAGTGATATGAAATAACTTAATGCCATACAGCTACTAAATGATACTACTGGGATTTGAACCTAGCTCTTCTAACTCCCAATCCAAAGTTGTTTTTTTTTTCACTGCCTCCTTATGCTAATTAATTATGAAATAAAAGAACATAATTGCTCTTTTGGTACTAATATTTAGCTTTCAAGGTTTTAACATTCTTTTTTATGTGTAAAAATTACAGAATTCCATTTTCCTTATTTTTGAGGTTTGTTCCTCTTTGGACAGGACTTGAGATACCTTGAGATACTGACTGACTTTATTAAAAATGAATAGTCTTAAAATCAGCTGTTTTTGTGCTATAGTCTCATAAATATCCTGTAAACTCAAAGTATTTTATAATCAGGTCATGGCATAATCTAACCTCTTCCCCCGCCACTCTCTTGGAGGAAATAATCTCCTTTAACTTGTTTTTTATAACAAAAGTTCTTGACATTCGATACCTTTTTTCAACACTAGTATTTTTTGTTGTTGTTTTTAAGCAACAAGATCAAATTAAATGACAAGACTTTAGATGATAGCTGTGACTAGAAAATAAAACTAGAAACCAGCTATAAAATAATGCTTTCTTCAAGGGAATTTAATTTAAACATTATTTTAATAATACATACAAACATTTACTGAATGGTGGCTTATATCTGGGGGAGAGAGAGAGAGAGAGAGAAAGATTTTAGATTTTTTTTGAGTTATGTATCTTCATTTTCTACCTCAGCTCAAATTTTGCATTTTAAGTGTTGATTTATTTCTTTTTTTTTTGCCTTGGAATCATATTGAATACTACAAAATAAAATATTTTAACTAAAATACATAAAAAATATTTTTGTGTTTCATTGTTCAATCATATCTGATTCTTTGTGACCCCATTGGGGGTTTTCTTGGCAGAGATACTGAAATGGTTTGCCACTTCCTTCTCCAGTTCATTTTACAGATGAGGAACTGAGACAAAAAGGCTTAAGTGATTTGCCCAGGGTCATACAACTAGTATCTGTCTAGTAAGATTTGAACTCCTGAAGATGAGTCTTCCCAATTTTAGGCCCAATACTCTATCCATTGAACCATCTAGCTACCCCATTTTTGTCTTTAGGGATCACTGAAATTTTAAGACATGATGGTTTATTAGATGTCATCTATTTCAGCCCTCTAATTTTTCAGATAAGAAAATTTGTGTGGGCATTTTTTCTTGAATATAAAAATATTTAAATGTATACAAAATTTTCCTTTAGTATTTTATAACCTGATTAAACTGAATTATAGCACCTGATCTAACTAGACGGTGATTTTTTTTTTGAGGACTTCACATATCAGAGAAACAAGTGAAGGATTCTACCCCAACTTCACCAGAGATTTCAGCACTTGATAGAAATCTAAACAATTCAGTGCCCAGAGTCACACAGCTAGTAAGTGTCTGAGGCCAGATTTAAATTCAGATCCTTCTGACTACAGGGCCAGCACTCTGTCCACTGCACCACCTAGCTGTGTGTTTACCAATTTATTAATCAAGGCCAATATTATGAATGTTAACTGCTGTGTAATTATGCTTCCAGAGTTTCCTGTTCTCCCCTATGTCCCATGACTACACTCTTGGATTTGTTCTTTGCTCTTTAGTTTTTGTTTCACATCTCTTCCTTCACCATCTTGGCCATTCCAACAATACATTCTCCTCCATTCTTGACATTTTCCCGTTTACCTTCCTAGTTTCCATCCCAAATCCCACCTCTTATCTGAATGACTCTCTCCCTCTACCTCCACTGATCCTATTCCCAAGCTACCAAACATAGCCATGACATTTTTGACTAAATCTGTGCTCTCTAGCTCCAACCAGATTTTCTCTACAATACAGCAATCTTTTTATTTATCACTTCAAATATTTACTTCTTATCACATTGCCCACAGTAGATATTTTAAACCTTCTCTTGTCAAGTTTCCAACTCACCCTCCAACCTCTGTACCTCAATAATGTCTTTATTTCTTCTCTACATCTTGATATTGTATCTTTTCTCATATTTTCTTCATTCCCTGCAGTCTCAGAGGATGTCACCAATGATTCCTCTCCACTGCCAAATTCAAAGGTCTCAGTCTTCATCCTCTTTTACTTCACTACAACATTTAGTGCTATCAAGTACTTCCTCCTTGATACCCTTGACACCCTTGACACCCTTGGTGTCCATGATGTCACTCTTTCTACCTTTCAAAAAAGAATTCATTCATTCACTCATTAAAAAAATATTTATGAAGTGTTCACCCTGAAGTTTAATGCCATATTTCCAATTACTCACAAACCAACTACATCTAGGTGTTCTGCCAACACCTTAAATCTGACAGGACCCAAACTGATAATCTCATCCATAATTGCACTGAACCTGTCCTATTCTCTTCACTATTTCTGTTACTATCACCATTATTTTTAAGTTATATATAACACAATGGAGGTTTTACAAAGAATATTTCCTTCGAAAGATAATACAAAATATGTAACTTATTCCCCCTAACACACAGGAGGTATAAATCATGCTCATGCCTTGTACCACTTTCATTTCTAGGGAGGGGAAAGGATTAGGTTCATTGTTTAGTAGGGTTCCTATAGGCACAGCCCCAGTTCCAAATCAAAAACCCCTCTCAGACTTGAATCTTGGGCACATTGGCTTCTCTGGTGTTCATTCTGGCCTGGCTCGCTGTATCACCCTGTCTGCAATCCTGGCTCGAAGGTCAGCATGCCTCAAATTCTGGCATCACATGAGGATCATCTCCAGTACCTGAAACTGAGGACAGACCACACAGAACAGAAACAACACCATCAGACCCATTTCTTAGGGCTAGAGTAAAGGAGAGGTGAGCAGGGGAAGGCAACTCTCTCCCCTTTCACTGGCATGATTCATAGACATTCTGGTAGTAGAGTGAACTCCTTGAAAAAACATAGCTAAAAGATGGCAGAACAAAGAAGGAATGGTTCAGTCTCACCACTTTCAAAGATTCAGGAAGCAAGTCAAGGAGCTACCCTCACCCATGATTAGGATACTCAACAGACTTCATGTTAAGCCAAATTCAGCATGCTCAAATGCCCTTTGAGGCTGGTCCATGTTAGAATTGGACATGTTCCCGAAGCCCAACCTACATATAAAAGCTCATATCCCTAAGTTTACCTTTGAATATTTCTTTTTCAGCCAATTCATCCAATCAATTGCCAAGTCCCATCAAGGGTAAATTCACAGGCATGGTAATATCCATTCTTTCCCTTCTACTCTCACCAACGCTACCTTAGTTCAAAGTCTCATTACACCTTGTCTCAACAATTGTCTTGGTCTCTGAAATGGTCTCTGCCTGCCTTTTCCATCTACTCCCTGCCATCTGTCCTTCACAGTACTGTCAATTAATCTCCCTAATGGAAAGGTATGATCACTTCATTTTCTTAGTCAAAAACTTCTAATAGTGTTCCATTGCTTACTGAAAAAGACAGAATTCTGGCATTCATGTTTCTCCATAATCTGGTTCTAAACTAGTTTTCCACCCTTATTTCAAACTAGTGTCTCTCATACTTAGAGCAAACTTTCCTGTTGAAACATCTTCTTTCAAATCAATTCAATAGCCATTTCTAAATGTCCATTATGTCTAAGTCACTGTGCTTCATTCAAAGGCCAATTCTTCAATGACCTTTGACAGATTATGTTTCCTAGAAGTGATCTGTCTTTGTTCTATAATCTCATATAACATCCTTTTCTTAAAACCTATCCAATGCACTTACTTTAATTTGTAGTATAAGTTTGCATGTATATTAATTATTGTTCTTTTGATTGTAAGCTCCATGAGGGCAAAAAACTATCTTATTTTCCATTTTTATGTCCACATAACTTGTTCTGACTTTATCAAGCTCAAAATACCTCCTATACTATATTGTGACATCTATGGTCACTAAAAAAACATTCACCTATCAATCCATCCTCACAAGAAAAACCAAGTGGATGAAGAGTAAATGTTGCTTAAATTATGGTATGTAGTTGGATGAATAACTCATTGAGTCTGTCAATCAGTACATGTATGTTGTATAAACACTAAGGATGAACAATAAATTGGGCCCAAAACTGAATAGAAGAGGAAATATGGTTGAAGTTCATGGCAATACAATTTTGGAAAAATTAAACTCTCATGTTTGACCTAACACTGTGGTCTGTCAAGATCATTTTGAACCTTAATTCTGTTGTCCAACATATTAGCTATCTCTTCCAGATTTATATCATCTGCAAATGTATCTTCCAGAGTTATGTCATCTGCAAGTGTAATAAATATGACATCTATGGATTATACCGAAGCAGTCATAAAACTATTAAATAGTACAGGATCAAGGACAAATCCCAGGGGTGTTGACTTGAGGCTTCACTCCAGGTTGATATTGAGCTATTAATCTCAATCTTGTTCACCTTTTATTAACTTTAAATAAAATTGAACATTCCTACTGTTAAGACATGGAGGGAGCCATCCTTAGATGGCTGCAATTAGAATCAAATAGAATCAATTAGAATCAAATTTTAAACTCAATATGATCTTAGAAATAATTTGAGTCAACCTCCTCCTTTTAAAGATGAGGAATTTGAGTCAGAGAAATTAAGTGATGACTATTGTCATGCAATTATTTTGTGACAGCCTGGTCCAGAGCCCAGGTTTCTTGACTATTAGTCCAGGGTTTTTCTCATACCACAATGAATTCCAAACTCTTTTCATGGAATCATACATTGAGAGCAGGAGGGGACCTCTGAAGCCTTCTGGTCCAACCTTCTCATTTTATAGATGAGGAAACTGAGTCTCAAGGAGTTTGCCTAAGGTCACACAGCTAGTAATTATCAGAGCCCCTGCATTCTTTAATTATAATTTTGTAGACAAAGCTTACATTTTCTTCTGGAATAAAGCCTTCTTGCTTAGTAAAAGCAGCATACAAATATGATGTATTATTAGCCACAGCTTCACTAAGGATAGTATAACCTATGACTTGGACTGAGGCAAGGAAGACCAGGAAAGGAGGTTATGAGATGAAATTACTTGGATTTAGCTGCTTGCATGTATTTCTTCATACTTCACCTAGACTGCTTTTAAAAAATCACAGAATACTATTCCATTTCCCTTTCTTTTTAAATGTGAAAGACAAAACCCTCATCAATCATCCCTAGCATATTGTTTGAGCTTATATATCCTCATCAGAGTTTTAGGTATGGTTCACTGGTTCTTCATTGTGTCAGGACTGGCTGGCCTATATTATGTTTTTATGAAGGTATCTAGAACTTTTAATGCTTTTGCTCTTTTAAATGACTGATACCTACTTAAGTGAATGGCCTTTTCAAAACTTTTCCTTTGTGGTTTAAAATTGAGCACCGTGCTTAGGAAATAATAACTACTTTCACAATTTTAATTACAAAGACTATTTTAGCTATAATGTTTAATAACCCTAGCCATCTCTAAAATATACACAAATCACAAAAAATAAAAATAGGCAAAATGATAACATCCATGTTCTACATTAAACTTGATGTAGGTTTCTAACCCTATTGACAAATCATGTTTTATTAACTCTCTGGAGCCAAGCTGCTACCTGTCATTTAAACTTTGAGGTGGTGACAAAAACTGGAGCCCAAAATATGCCACAGGTGTAACTTTCACTGTGAACTTTTTTCTGAGGATCAGCAAATGTGCATTCTCTGCTCCTGTGGGGAGACAGTGCCATCTTCAGTTACTAATGCCACCATCACACAGTGCAGACCTGCAAAGGTATAGAGTGCTCCAGTCAATTTCAGTCCATTGAGTGGTTTAACCCTTTAAACTGTAGAGACTTCAAGAAGCAGAATTATGGTCTATTAAACTCACTCAAAAATTGTATTTAAATGCTTGAATATTTAGATTCACATGTTAAAAAAATAAAGAGTAGATTTTGACAACACTGCTACATATTGTAGCAGTTACAGCCCCCTTTAAGTTTAATATTATTTTCCAAACTATAAAGTTATATAAGGTTACAGAAACCATAATACTAGAGAAGACTATAATATGGTAGGAACTGGTGAAGTAAGTTCAATGATTCTTTTGAGATTTGGACTGAATTTTATTTGAATCTGACACAAAATCAAGAAAACAATATTTTTCAAAAAAAACTTTATTTTATGCTGAATCACTTTAAAAATCAACTCATTGATCCTTCATAGCATGCATAGTCCTATATCTTGAATATTATTCTTGTTGGATCCTGCTTATATTTCTACAAAACTGAATATATCATATCTCTTCTTTCTGAAATGATAAAAATTTGACTTTAATATAAATGACCAAATTTTTGCTATCTCCAATAAAAACAAAGATAATTTAAAAAACATTTTCCCTTTAAAAATACTTGTAATTTAAGCACAGCATGTAAAACTATGAATGCTACACCAACAAAAGCATATGTCTTAAAGGAAGAGGGCTTTGGTTTTTTTGTTTGTTTGTTTTGTTTTTTGGTGTTTTGTTTTGTTTTTTTAACTTAGAAAAGAAAACAATCTTTAGGATGAAATCCTATAATCTTTCCCTAACATGTCTCAGTCTTATTTTTGTATTGGGATAGGTGATGGGTGAGATTGGGTTTAGGGAACTTGAAGGAAACACTTTTATCTGTATTAAATTACAATGAAATATTTAAACTTCAGAAGTGACTTGCTGTAGCATTAAAAACATTCAAAAGTACATCCTGGTTTTTTTTTTAACCAAACTTGTAATATACCCACTTAACTGTAAGAACAGCTCTAATACAATCCATAGCAAGTGTGTCACCGTGACAGCAGGCGGGCAGAGACAAGGAGACATGGAACGTGGCTTCATTAAAGGCACCTCTGAGTAAATGCAGCACATTAGATACCCACTGAAAGACAGGAGCTGTTGATGGGGGTGACCTCTGACTGCAAGTCATCTTACTATAAACAGAAGAGTGTGGAAAGCCATTGGTCAGAGCCAACCGTGTTTACTATCCAGTTCTTAGTTAACCTAAATAACTACACTGATCCAGGACCATGGTGACAATTCACAGAAGAACAAGGTGTTTTTAAGGCTACCTATATTGGTCCAAGAGATCAGCTACTGCTCAAATAGTTTTCTAATCCTGAAACTACTTCTGATACTTCTGACATTGGATAGTAGAATTTGGTTGGTGTTAAGCTTCACAAAGGACTCTCTTTCCAAAGGTTGAGTTGGCAAACTGTGGAATTAATTTCAGCTTCTTGGAGGTGAATGAGGTAAGTTGTTATGGCCTTTTGATTTGAGGCATTATTGTTATATTATTAAGCAATACATTGTGCTTATAAGCATACAAAATAGTATCTTAGGAGAATAGTGAGCACTGTTCTGCTTATAATTCATTGTTTGGATTTTTCTTTTTCTCTCTGTCTCCCTCTATTTCTCTCTGTGTGTGGCAGGATGGTAATGGGATAATATTTATTCAGCAGTCGAACAGGTAGCTCAGGATTCAGAAAATCTGTATAGCATCTAATCACTACTTTATCTCCATTTTAAGCTATTTCATAAATTGACTACCTTATTTATATTACAGTATTGATGGGAAATCATAAGTTAGCATGAAAGACCAGTGGTTAAACTATAAATTCAATAAACACTTTTAATGTGCAGGAGCTTTGCCATAATAGATTTGTATGTGTATTTGGGTGGAAATTATTTCTAAGAAATTCAGATATTTGAAATCAAGCATTCCTTCTTATGATGCTTAGCATTTTTAAACTGTGTATAAACCATGCTGGATTTAATTATTAAACATAATCAACTCTGTGCTAAAATCCTTTAATTCTTAGAGACATTTTCCATATTTGTAATGCGGTACCCTGAAGTAGAAAGATCTAATTTAATTCTAGCTTTTCTGTCTATGGAAAGCAATTTGTTTTGACCATGTTTATCCTGATGTGAGCACAATCTTAAGAATGGATTATGCTTTGTGACATTGACACATAAAGCTGCCTTTTCTTGGAGAGATTCTGTTTAATTCAAATACATTTCAATAAGCGTGAGTTGGATGAGAGAGGAAGGTAACTGTCTTTCCTACTGTATTCAGGGCCATGATATGAGTTGGCACATAATTACTGGCTCTTAAGTGACTGTTTCATTCATGACAACTCAGGGATGGGTTGTCGTAGGAGGGCTGTTTTGTTATCTTTAGTAGGGAAAACAGTTCAGGAGGGAATAAAGAATATCCTCTCTTGTTAGCTATCTGTGCAAACTGATTTATAGCTACAGAGGGTTTCATTGTTTAAGGGACCTGTTTTGAAGAAAGGTATGAAAAATTATTACAGCCAATAAGTTCTTCAATTTAGTTTCAAGGGTCTACTGAACAGCAATCAGCACTATCTAGTTACAAGATCCTTTTCTTGGATTGCTTTCTACTTTCTGAGATATAGTTCAGCTCAGTAACTTTAATGGTCTAACCATGTTACTTTGCCTTTTTTGTCTTTGAAATAGTTTATCAGAGCACTAAAATACTGTTTTTATTTTTCTAAAACAAAAAATAAAAAGTGCCAACTTTGATCATTTCTTTAAAAAAAAACAAATTCAGAGGCTAAATATAACTCTTTCACATTTGTTTTCTGATGTTTTACCTCCGTTCCCCTATATCTTTTGGTTAAAAAAAAAAGCAACAGTGATTTGTTATTGAAACCTTCAAAAGTGCATGATGTGACTTAATGAGTTAGTAGCTCAAGCCACAGGGGGAGGATTGTTCAGTGTGTCCAGTGGATGATCTCAAATTTAGCTTTGGGGAAAATGGAGTGTGCCTGTTGGGAAGGTAATGCAGCTGTTGAGGACACACAAAAGCCAAGTGACTTCATGATCTTGTGTCAACTTAGCAGTGATGCATTGTCCCTTAAATTACCTCTCAAAAAATCCTTAGACGGCATTAATGAGAAAGTATTATGCATATTTTTTCTTTTTTTAAATTTTGATTGCTCACTTTCTTTTTCTTTACCACCTCATTTCTCCCTTTTCTAGGCTTGCACATAAGTTCAAATGATAATTAAAACACATGTGGAGTACAACATAGTTTAAAATTAAATGTATCTATATTTAAGGGGAAATGTAATGTGTAGTTTTTTACTAAATCAATCTCATTGATCTTTGTTGTTTTTTCTACTTAATAAAAAGCTTATTACATTAAATATTTAGTGTTCAGCAGAAGTTAAGCAGTGATGGTACTACCATTTCTTACATTATATTTCTGTGTATAAAAATCCTTTTATGAGAAACTTTAATTTGTTACAATTGTTGGCATCTGGTTCTCCAAAATCAGTGTTATTTCAGTCCCAACGTGAATTACAAAAATGAAATACGTAATTGAGTATTCTTCTACTTTGAAATCACTAAAATCTGTGCTCTTTCAATTCTTTGAATTAAGAATTACATTTCAGGGTAAATAAACATCTACTGAGAAATAATTTACAAGGAATTATAAAGGCAGTGATAGAGAATGTGAATGTTAGCCAACTATTTAAAATTCATTTCCCACCTTAATATATGATACTTGAATAGTGACAATAAAAAATCATAAGGTTTAAATTCAGTATTTCTAGCTGTCAGTTCTTTTTCATAGGATGTGGAATTTAATTTAAAAATTAAGTACTACATGTCTAAAATTATATAATAAAAAGTTATTTAAATACAAGATTGAAATATACAAATTACTTGAACTTTCTGAAAACAACAGTAATATTTTCTTCTTTACTGGAGGTAGTTGCTCATCACATTTCACCAGTTGTTAAGGTTCCAGTTACTTAATAAAATCTTAAATGTAAATGCATGTCTACCAGGTAAAAATGCTCCACAAAAATGTATTGAAAGCATCTGAGAATTTCTTTTTAAATTAAAGAAGTGTCTAAATGTTCTAAAGGGAGTAGAGCATCATTGTAGATAAATTAAAAAAAGTAAAATTCACTGAAAGTATCTCTATGAAAAAGGTAACTTAAAATTCAGAATGATTTTAACAATGACTTTCATTAAATTTGTTGAAATGGTCATATTGTATACCAGACAGGCTCTGCATTCAATTACAGTTTGAATTTAAAGCTTCACATATCAATTATTCCTTATATTCAAAATTACCTCCCCCAAAACATGTTACAAAATGATTGATATTTATGTTTTAAAGCAAATGAGAACTAATCTATGCCTGTGGCAAAATTCTTTTGAAGTTTTCTGACTATGATGAGCTGGATTATTAGTTAAGTAGTGGAAGTCTGCCTTGGACTATGACCCTGTTGTGCTTGGCAGGTCATGATAAATGGGGGAATCTTTCTTAACCTTGTGGTCAAAACATTCCAATATCTCATGCAGGGGGGGAAAAAAGATACCAAAAAAAAAAAAAGCTTGTAGGAGTACTACTAGAATTTCTTTATTTGAGAGTCTAAGGTAAGTGCATTCTATTTGTTTTGTTTGATATAGAATTTTACAAATGGTTCCTTTTAAAGTCCTGGATTAAGCATTGTTGCAGAGGAATAATTTATTTGGATTCATAAAATGTATTTTGATAGTGAAATTTTAGAAGATTAAATTTCAAAGATTTTAAGATATTGGAAAAAAAACACTTTTAGCTTTTCTTCATGTGAAAATGCCTGTGGAAGTAAGCATTTTATTAATTGCAATGAATTTTTATTATATAGTAAGAGTTAAGTAATGCTTTACTTAGTTGTAGCATAACATTTTACTTTGAGACATCATAATCATATAGGAACCACTCTCAGAAGAAAAACTGCCAGCAAAATACAAAAGTGGAAGCAAGGATATAACATAAAGCAGACTAATGGCTATTGGAAAATATTCAATTTTATACGTTTATACTGAATATTTTTGAGGCAAAAACTGCCCTTTTGTCATTTTACCTTTGGTATCGATGCAGAGAGTTAAGCCTGGAAATAATACTCCAAAGTGATAATCTAGTCAAATTTCCAAACTTGAAAAAAAATTAAAAATGAAACACTTTCATATGAGCCTGTAATACGATCCATCAAGGCATCTTGCGGTTCCTTCTGTGGCATTTTAAGTGCAGTGTTACCTCTGATGTAGTCCCTGTTGGGTAATAATGAAAAATATACCCTTGGAAGAAGGTCTGAAATTTTTCTAAATATTTCATACAGTAAATGCATAGTTTGAGGCAGGTGACAAAGATCAGTAGCTTATCGGAGAAATAAACGCACTTCGGCATTCTAATCACTCGCGTAGTTTGGCTTTCTATTTCATACATACAAATTGTACATAAATAATTTGTACCTTGTTTTCCTGTGTAATTATTACCCAATTACTTTTAAAATATATTCTACCTTGCAATGAACTCTCAAATACTATCATTAATATTGAAGCTATTCTGACAGTCGTAGTTGATGAAGAGTTATAGTCTATAGTCCTCTATCTCCGACCTTTGTAAAACCCAATTCCTCCCCAGTGTGTGATTCTATATATCCCACCCTCCAAACCAGAGGCTTGGTAGTCTTGGGAATAAAGGCCAAAAATCAAGCTAAGATGTTGTCCATAACAGCCCAATATTCAAGGGCTAAAGTCATTTCTGCTTCATATTTTTGTTGATGGATTTTCATTTATTAAAACTTTTATAAAACCAATCTTAATCCTGACTTGAAGATATAATGTGCATTTGACATGCAACATACATTTTAGATATTTTCTTGATGTACAGAAGTTAAAAGTAATCATTGCATTAAAATGAAGTATTAGAATGTTTTCAGTTATGTGGCCCAATTTATTAATTTTTCTAATTGAGAAATAATAGCTAAGCATTTGGAAAACACTTGCTTGTGTATCCTGGAAGAGGCTGTAGGGCAAGGATATGGAGACTAGAAAGAGAGAATGAGAAAAAGAAAAGAAAAAGAAAACTTTTCTTATATGAAAAGGATAATATAAATTTATGGACCCTAAAGCATCAAATGTTGTTTCACATTAGGTTCTAAGACTGTGAAAATTACTTTGATGTCATTTAATACCTGTATTTTGTCAAATTGACTTTTAATTAATTAGACTTTTAATTGTTGCATTTTAATATCTTAGAGGCTTTTTATAGTCTTTTGGGGAAATGCCATTTTAATTGACAGTTTTAATTTTAAAAGAGTTTTAATTTGATTTTTAAATAAACAGGCTATTATTTTAAAGTGTTTAAGGATATGTTCTGTGCACACATGAGCTTTTCTTTAATATATATGTGCATATATGTATACATATATACACATTTGTATGTATAGAGAGATGTTCATTTATGCATATATATATACATATATATATATATATGTACATACTGATTTTTAATGATATATAAGATAATGGAATATAGCCAACCTTTTGGATAGTTATTCTATTCTGAGAAATTTAAAATTTTGATCCAAATACCTCTGTCTAGATATATAAAATGAAATAAAAAAGTCTCATCTATGTAATTCACACTAAGAAGTGATTACTTTCAAAATTAAAATAAAGCACTGTATTTTGCATTAAATTACCTCAACAACTACCTTACTGTATTGCCTATTCATATGCAGAAGGGCACAATTTTCAGCAAATTATTTTGTAGAAGTTATATTCTGATTTTTGCTAACTGTATAATCTGGTACACTTATTGATTTCAGAGATATAGCCTGGTTCTGAACTTATATCCCTACTTCAATCTTTACTGAACTGTGTGAATACACACTTACAAATTCTGAAAATCAGTAATGAATACTTGAATTTGTTTATTAAATTAGTGTATTGAACAAGTGAGAGATGATACCAAAGGGAGAAAATGAATTATTAAAACATGTATTGATAAGTAACTAGCCTTTTGTAAGTTGAATTCATCTTGTTTAATGAAAAACCTTAATTTTATATCTCTAGAAGACAACTTCCACTTTAATAATAGGCCTTTAAAAACCAGGAAAAAAGCAATTATCCCAGTGTTAGAGGAATGAATAATTTTTGAAATTTATTTGAGTTTCTCTAACAATATATGTTGTAGAAAGATCATTCCTTAAATGAAATGGCTTAAAATTTAAGAATCCAGTATAATAAGGAAATAATTTGCATTTACATGTATTTTTTTTTCAAAAACACATCACACATAATTTTCTATAATTTGTCCTATGTGTTCTATGCAGGTATAGTTATGGTTTGGGATATTGTTAGTATAAGGTTGTTTTTAACAAGCATTGGAAAACAAACAGTTGTAGTATCAATCAAATTCAGTTTTCAGATTGTGAACTTCGAAAGCTGATGAAAATGACTAATCCAGTTCACTGTTGTTGGAAACATTAACTTTGTATTACTTTATTTATGAAGAATTTCCCAAAAAATTACCCATAATATAACTAAATTACATCCAGTTGTTTCTTTTCAACTGAAGATCTGATTCTGCATTTCATTTTTTCTTAATTTGTAAGACAATCTCATGAAATTCATATCACACCTCTACTGATTAGTATAGACATGTGTGCCATGTATAAATAGAACATATAGATTACTCTTACAAGAGCATTAAATCATTAAAGCAATGCACTGACTATATAATATATAGATTTACAATTATCATCTCTAGTCATTGAGTAGAAGTATTCTAATATGATTGTCAATTGGTAACTGTGAAATAACATTTCAGCAGGCGTTCTAATTTTCTCCAATTTCCTTCCATTATATAATAGCTTTTAAAATTACTTGCTATTTTGAATATTTTAGATTTTATAAATAGTAAGGTTAGTTTCCACTAAACAACAAAGAAAACAAAACAACAACAAAAAAAAACCAGAAAGCAAAAAATAGAGTATTGATGTACAAGTTGAAACAAAGACACCCCTTACCAAGTGGCAATGGGTTTCAGATTTAAAAAAAAAAAACAGACCCCATAGGAAATTGAAATTTGTTAGAACAAATATAACCTAAATTTAAAGAAGATTTAGATAAGAAAAAAAAACATTCAGATTATTACACATGGTATTTGCAATTGTCTTATTTTTCAGATGTATGTAGTTTTGTCTCTCTGTACAAAGACTGTAATCTCCTCAACAGCAAACTCTTTTCTCTACTTCTGTATTCTCTATAGTAAAAGCAAACTAAATGCATGCTTCTTGAATGAATGAAAAATTAGATTAAGATTAGACAACACAAAACTACTTTAGAATAATATCTATGCAAGAAACATATATATTTTTTGCAAAGTATCTGAAGATATTTTTATAAAGACATAGATATGTTCTCAATTTCCATTGTGTCTTAGTAGCACTGTTATATTGTTTATTTTACTCTTGTTGCTAAAACTTTGGTAGCCAAGGAGCAAGTAGCATTGTATTATTGTATTTTACAGGTTAAATTAAATTCTGGACTTTTATTCATGTAAGCAGCCAGACTAGATAACTCTAATGAGGGGGAAAAGAACTAATTTCCCTTGAGTACTTTTGGGTATTGAACCTATATGGATAATTATTCCAGTGTTCAATTTCACTCTGGCAGCTTGTCTAAATGTTTAAATATTTCTTTTTTTTTTAACTTGTGATCAAATTTTTGGGAAGTATTTTTATTCAAAAGTGCAATTAAAATGTACTCTACATTAAGTAAAGCATTTTTTCTAAGCAAGATAAGGTAAGACACTTATTCTCTTGCTAGGCAGTGCCTTATAACAAGGACCTGCCTTCTTTCCCATTTTATTGACATGGGACAAGTGGGATCTGTTTGTCTAAATCCTATTTGTTTCAGTTGTTAACTTTAAGATTCCCTTTGGTGATTTTGATAGCATACAATTCATGTCATGTTTTTCAAAGAAGTCATTCTGATCATTGTAATTTTTGTTTAATTTAGTATTTGGACATTGCCACATATGATCCTCTATGTTAAATGTGCACTGGTACATACTAGAAAACAACTAAATTATTCCTTTGTTGCATTTTGCAAACTAGAGATACGAAGGTTTTGAATATGTGTGTCATTTTCAGTGTATCATTTTGTTTCCTGAAAGGAAACAATAATAGTTTTTGTAACTCCTTTGCTGTAGCTTGGTCACTTTTAACACATGAAGCATCTGGGTGGCACAATGGGTAAGAGCATTGAATTTGGAGTCAGGAAGACCTGAATTCAAATTCTGCCATGGGCTCTTACTGTAAACGTGACCCTGAACCAATCACTTAAACTTTTATTCAACCTCACTTTCCCCAATCACAAGGTCATTGTGAAGAGCCAATGAAATCCAAAGCACTATATCAAAACTACTTTATTATTATTATTGTTGTTGTTGTTGTTGTTATTGTTATTGTTATTATTAACATCCCCAACTAAGAACATAGCCAAGTAAGCCTTATAATTTTTTACACATGTGCTTACATAATAGGTATGTTGTGGCAGGCTGTTTCTTCTTGCATATATATTTTATCACTTTTTTGTTGTTCAGTCATTTTTCAGTCATGTATGACTCTATCTGCCCAAACTGTTGTTGTTTTTTAGTCATTTTCAGTTGTATCCAGCTCTTTATGACACCATTTGGGTTTTTTTTTTGTTTTTTGGTAAAGATACTGGAGTAGTTTTCCATTTTCTTCTCCAGGTCATTTTACAATTGAGGAAACTGAGGCAAACAGGGTTAAGTGACTTGTCCAGGGTCACATAGCCAGTAAGTGACTACGGCCGATTTAACCTCAGGAAGATAAGTCTTCCTGACTACAGGCCCAGCACCTTATCCACTGTGCCACCTAGCTGCCCTCTTACACTGTACTGAAGCATTATTTAAACCCACTGAAGAGTTAAGACAGCTTAGTACAGTGGAAAATGTATATATAAGAGGCAGAGTCAGGGGACCTGGATTTTTAAATGCCACCTCTGCTGCCTACTACCTATGTGACCTTTACCAGTCACACCTTCTCTGGTCCTAGATTCTTCATCTGTAAAATGAGAGTTTTAGACTAGAGGGCCTCTAAAGTCCTTTTAACACTGAAGTTATGACCCTTTGACACTGAGACTTTTCAGCAGAGCTCAGAACTATAGAATTATAGAATGCTGGAGCTAGATGGGACCTTAGAGATTATCTCATCAGAGAGGTAAAGTAGCTGGTCCAAGACCTCACAGATAGTTAGTGGCAGAGCTGGGACTATATAATCTGTCAAATGAAGGGGTTGGATGAGATTATTTCTAGGTCCTTTCCAGCTCTAACAGTCTATAACTGTGGCTATAACCCAGATTCCCTGACTCCCTATACACTGCTCTTTTCTTTCCACCAGGACTAAATGGAACAAACTAAAGTATTTGGATCATTTTTCCTTAATCATACTTGTAATAAACAAACAAAATGGGTTTTGGGGGCTGAATGATCTGAGTAATTGTGGTTGAAAATGCATAGCCGTAGGAGACTTGAGAATTTTGGCTTAGTGATTTTGAAATGAATTTTGAAGTGATTTTCTTTATTTTGCCTAGTCTCCGGTTTTTCTCTTCTCTCTCAGTGTAGTTACGGGAAAGTGTGCCTCTGTAACAAATGTGTGAGTTTAAAAGTGTTCTGAGAAGAATAAGGAGGGAAGAATTATAATCAGCAGATTTCTTTTGGGATTCCTCAAGGTATTACATTGATGTTCTTCTGTCATTTAAGGGCTTTTCAAGGCGATTTTATTAAATCTTTGAAGCCAGAATAGGAAAGAAGGAAATGAAAACAAGAATTTATTAAACATCTCCTATAGCTGAGCACTATCCTAAGTCCTTTACAAATATTATCTCATTTTAGTACATAGTACCTCGAAAAAAACAATAACATATTGAACAACAGCAACAAGTAAAAACAGAACACATTTTGTTTCTCAAAGTTAATTGTTTGCCCCAACACCACACTAAAGATGCATTTTCCTCAATTTTCATCATCAAGCATCAAGTTTATATGATTCTTATTTCCTTCCCTTAAAACAATAATACAGAAATACCTGTACCTTCCATGGTGGAAGCTAACTAGACGGCTGAGAGTAGAGAGCAGAGTGCTTCAGAGTTCCCATCCAGGCCTCCTAAGGCTTAGGCTGCCTTCCAGAATGGGTGGTGTAACACTCGAAGCCACTTTGCCAACTTAAAATCAACTTGATAGACATGTAGAAAACATAGATGCAAACAATTAACAAACATTTTAAAATAAATACTATGTGTCAGGCACTGAGGCAGGTTTCTAGACTAATAAAGACAAAAATGAAATGATCACTGATGAAAAAATGAAGGAGCTTCATTTATTGGAGGAAACAACATCCATGAGCATTGTGTAGGAGAAAGATCACAGGATCTGATGTGATAGGACCTGTGTTCAAATCCCAGCTCTCTCTGTTACTCAAGCCTGTGTAAGCTTAGGCAAGTTACCTTACCTCTTTGGAGCCTCAGTTTCCTCATCTGTAAAATGAGAGAGTTGAATGGGATGGCCTCAAAAGGCTTTTCCAGGTCTCAATATGATTTCCTTTGAGAAAAACAGGTGGTGGGGGGGGGGAGAATCCTATTTAAATCCTACCTATTAGTATTTCTACAGACTCTGTGGTGAAGACTTTCCCTCTTTTACTAAAAAATAAGTTCTAAATTCAGTTGTCAGCTCAATGAAAGCAGGAACCTTTATTTCTTTTGTATTCCTCATTCTTCATTCCTGACCTCCAAGCACCCAATCTGCACTTAATTAATGAATACCTTCTGATCACTGACTTTCAAGTGAGGTTCCAAAGAAATATTTTCAAATGAATGAATACATAAGCCATCCATTGTGGAAGTTGTTTTAAAATTCAAGTGACTTACCTGTCGCTTGATTCTCTAGTTCCTTTTCAAAAATGCCATAAAATTTGTTTCTCTTCAATTCAACATTGAACTATAGAATTATTAAATCTCAGTTATTAGGGATCATAAAAGACAACTTGTCTATTGCAGTCCTTTTGGAAGCAAACATACACACACAAATATATACATACATAAATGTGTGTGTGTGTATGTGTGTGTGTGTATGTGTGTACTCTCTCTGTATCTTACCACCAACTATGACATTAGAAAGGTGGAAAGGTCTCACAGTATTTTGGGAGGCTTATTTTTTGGACTTTGCTGTTAAAGTTTTCCAGTCATACAGAAATCTAGAATTATTTCATAAAGATTAGCTACACTCGATTTAAAAATATAGGAATAGAGGGATATTTAAAAGAATATTAAATTCCTTTATTCTACTTGGTCACTTTCATTAAGAGAGTATAGCAGAGATGTCAAAAGGTTGGGGACAAATGAACTAGAATATCAAATTTATTTTGGAGACTATGCTTTGCAAAGCTGTGAATTTAAAGGAAGCAAATAGATATATTAAAAACCAACTATGGTTAAGTGGCAGTAATTAGGGATAGCCAAGAAATAAGATATTTCCTGTTTTTAATCCTATTTCAATGATACAGTGACTTATTTGGAAAGGAACAGATAAAAGGTTTGGGAAAATGTGGCTAAAAAAAAAAAGTCCTGAACGTCTTTAGATGAATGTCCAGGTAAATATCAGCTCTTCTTTTCACCTCAGAGGATGGCCTAGTTCTGGCTTATCTCTGAAAATGTGTGCCCTGTCTAGGGTGTCTGTTTTGATCTGGATATGCCACAGACTGGCCCACATTCCAGTCATCACCAGTGCAGAGGAGAGTTTGGAGTTTAATTCATTCTTTTCAGAACTGCATATTCTCTCTCCTCCCCACTCCTTTACCTGTCTTATTATTTAAAACAAAATAAAACAAAATGTCTTCCACCCTTGCCCCTTGATTTTACAAATGCCTAAGGCTAAAATTGAAGCAGACACTGAATATCCCTTTATACAACTTTAATATATTTTATATTTAAAGTAACTTTTCAGATGGAGATTTCTGTTTCCTTTATTTAGTTTAGCTTTTAATTAGATACATTTGCAAGGCCTATCAAGATCCCTTTTGGGAAAAAAATTCCACTTAATATATCTCCTCATATTCCTATTATAATCTAACTGTATTATCTGGGCAAGTTCATTTCTTTTGAATAGAGAAATGAAGCAACTTCATAATGTCTTTGGTATGCTGCTGACAGTCCATTTGTCAGACTGGGTATGAGGAAAACTGGAATCTACTTCAAGTGCTATCATTATTAACAAGTTGTTTGACCTTAAATCACAAACTTGCTGGACCTCAGTTTCCTCTACTGTGAAGTGAGAGAGCTGACATAGTCAAAAGTCATTCATGTCCCTTCTAGCATCCATTCTCTCTTCTTTTACCTCCGTGCAGGATTCAGAAGTGACTCATGAGGTTTTTTTCTTATTTTGCATTAAGGTATTTTGGTTTTTAGGATGGACTCCAACAAATAGTGAGACAAGAATCTTATACTTGAATGCAAGTATGTACAGGAAAAAACCCCCACAGAGTGGTATATAATTGGTCACAGAATCATGTCACAGATTTATGTGAATGCTATTTGTCCTTCAATTCCTTTGAAAAGAGGAGAAAAATGGCCTTACTGCCTTCTCTGCATGTTATTACAGTGATACACTGAAAAGACTGAAGTTTCCATTTTCAGTGAGGCATAATGCCCTGTCTTCTATATGACTGAGAGATCCAGTGATAAACACTCTGAAGATACAGGAATGGAAAATTACAGTATAAGTGGCAGCTAATGGTAATCACAGGGAGGAGATCCTGACAGATTGTCTGGAGTGAGTGAGAGTGTAAGAATGCCAGCATAAACACATATCTGCTTGAGAATTTTTTTTATTTTTTGCTATTAAGTTAGTTACTTAAAAAAAACAGATTTATATTTTGAAATATGTATTCAATTAAGAAACAAAATTGTGAGATTTTACTCCTTTTGTTGGGGTTAATGATATATCTAATTAAACATACTGTCTTTCTGCATAGATGTAATCTTTACATAAAGTAAAAGATAAATAACTTGGTAAATATTAGCATTTTGCTCATATTCTTTTGCATTTGTACTATGTGCTTTTACCCCGTAGGTTTAACATTACATAGATTCCAGAATTTCCCATCTCCTCCCTCATCTTTATCATTCTGGTTGCTATTAAAACCTATATATTGGATTAGTATTTTGGATATATTCACAATACCCACTGTGCTTCAAAACCTCATGACCTGGATTATTAAAATAGCCTCTGTTTGGTCTTCTTCCCTCAGGCCTCTCCCCAACCCAATTTGTTCTCCATAAAGTAGCCAGCAGTGATTTTCCTAGAAAACAGGTCTGGCCATATCACCTCTTCTCTCACCCTGCCTCCTGTCCTACCCCACCCCACCAACACATACTTTTAATAAACTTCAGTAGCTCTTTATCATCTCTAGGACAACCTTTTTGGCATGTAAAGTTCTTCCCATTCCAGCGCCTTTTTACCTTTGTGGTTGTCTTACACAACACATCCCTCCATGGACTCTATAGTCCAGCAATACTGCTTTTCCACACACCTCTCTTTCCATTTCATGTGGCCTTACCTTTGCCCTGGCTGGGCCTGGAATGCACATTTTTTCTTACCTAAGATTCTCCTGGATCCCCTTTTTTGTTTTGTTAAGATTCATCTCAAGAGCCATCTTTTTCATGAAACCTTTCCTGATTTCCCAAACTGCTAGTCCACTTCCCAAACTACCTTGTATTCATTTTGTTTATATTCAGAATATACAAATTAAGATGTATGTACATGTCATCTCCCTGATTTGGTTGTAAGCTTCTTGAAGGCAGGTATTATTTCCTTTTAGGGTTGGTATCTCCAACACTTAACCCAGTGTCTATATAGTAGATATATAATTTTAAAAATGCTTATTGATATATAGTTCTTGCTTTTTTTGGTACACTTCCCTTTAATTGTATTTATCTTTGGAAAACAATATGAAAAACATTATAGTTCATTTTTGGTGACATTTGCACTGTCTTCCCTTAAAACAATTGGTACTTGAAGTGGTGCTATGTATCCTCCCTTCTTAGGGTCTTTAGGGCAGTGCCAGCCAGGAGATTTTGAGGAAATATTATTGATGGTGAAGATTACCTAATTTGCTCATATTTATTGTATTCATTTTCATGGAGATCAGAAGTGAGCAGAGTTTAGAAAGACAATAAGCAGATGCTATAAATACGGGCTGATGCCTGGGTTTGTCTTGAAAATAACACAGATTTTGAAGTAGATCGTGTTTATTAAACTAACATTACTTTTGTTCTGTGAAAACATGGTTTTTTATGTTCCTGTTTTCAAAACATATACTTACTACATATATGCATAAATGCATGCATAGATATACATACATTTGTAACTGTTGCTCTTCATGACCCCATTTGGGGTTTTCGAGGCAAAAATGCTGGAGTAGTTTGTTATTTCCTTCTCCAGTTCATTTGACAGATGAGAAAACTGAGGCAAACAGGGTCAAGTGACTTGCACAGGGTCATACAGCTAGTTAAGTGTCTGAGGCTAGATTTGAACTCAGAAAGAAGAGTCTTCCTGACTTCAGCCCCAGCACTCTATCCATTATACGACCCAGCTGCCCCCCTGCTTCTCTTTGTCTCTCTGTCTCTGTCTCTCTGTCTCTCTTTCCTCACTCCTTCTTTCTCTATGTCTCTCCTTTCCTCTTCCCCCCTCTATGCACACACACAGATACATACATGTGTATACATGTATGTAAATATGCAGCACAATACACATATATACATATATGCAGAGACATACATGTATACATACATGCATATTTATACATATATACATGTAATTTGTTTTTCTCATGGGCTAGTTTTATGATATTATTTCCAAAAAGACATTCTTTCCACCAATGTGGATGAGTACCTTCCCTACAAACCATTGTCTTAGAGAGTTGTTAAAAGCACTGAGAAATTGTCATATGCCAGAAGATAGGTATTACAGATATAACCTGAACCTGTTTTCTTAACTCCAAATTTATCTCTCCATCCATGATTATGCATGCTGATTATATACATATCTACAGATGCATGTAGATTCATATCTATATACACACATACGTATGTATATGTTCATGAATACATATATACAGACACATATATATGTATGTATATGCACAATTATGAAATCACAGATATGATAGAAAGAACTATTATTGGACTTGGAGCCAAGAATATCTGAGTTCAGGTCCCATTTCAGATGCTTACTGGGTTTTTGACCATGGGCAAATCACTTAACTTTTTTCAGCCTCAGTTTCCTCATCTGTAAAATGAGGGTAATAATAACACCTACCTTACAGGGTTTTGGGAAGGATCAAATGAAATCACATGTACAGTGATTTGCAAGCCTGAAAGTAGCATATAAATGCTACATATAAGTTATTATTGCATACAAATGTTATATACATAATATATACATACAAATATATATAGCTATATGTATACATACATATACATGGTAATTAAATATGCACATATGTAGTTATACATATTTTATTGTCTATAGTATATAAAATTGCACTATGGCATAGTGGGAAAAGTTATAGAATTATGAGATCATAGATTAAGTGCTATAAGACTCGTCAAAGGTCATCTTCATTTTATAGATGAGAAAACTTAGGCTCAGGGTGATCTTGGTTTGAATCTTGCATTTAATATTTAGTAGCTATGTAACCATGAACAAGTCACTTGACCTCATAAAGTGTCAACTTCCTCATCTGTAAAATAGGGATAATAATGCCTGTAGAACCTTGAAAAACGCCAATGTAATAAAGCATGGCAAATGCCTTTTTAGCCTTAAAAAGTGCTATATAAATGCAAGTAATTTTATAAGGTATTTTTAAAATTAACCATACATTTACATTTTAAGACCTTGATACACCTGATCTTGCAAACTGAGTTTAAAGGATCAATTATTTGAATTAATAAAGGCTACCCAAATCAAGAAATTATCTTTCCTTCCTTGAATATCTTTTTTTGTTACTTGACTTCTCTTCTACAAACATACTGCATTCTCACTTGCATTATTTAATATGTTTTACTGTTTTTTTTCTTTACATGTTTTATCCTTCAACTTAATTTGATTATAAATTCCTTGAGGGCAGGCACTATTTTTTTTTGATATCTCCAGTAACCATTACTTTGAACTAAAAAATGATTTTGATTTATTTAATTGAGAAGTATAATATGTTGAAAATTTTCATCTTGAGAAACGGAATTTTCAAGTCACCTTATGGTTCATTCTTTTGTTTCAAGATTATTGTGTTCAAAATAATATCAGCAGCAGCAGCAAAAAAAATTATATAACAATTTTAAGATTTGCGGAGAACTTTGCATACTTATCTCATTTTGGTACTTTACAGTTGAGGAAACTGAGTCTTAGAGAAATCAAGCAACTTATTCATGGGTCACAAAGCTAATAAATGTCCAACTTGGGCTTTGGTCATTGGTTTTCTGATTTTCAAGTTCACTTCTTTGTCCATCCTGCCATCCATAAATTTGCTTGTGATCAAAATGAATTTGGTCTTGCCTTCATTTTAGATGTTCTATATCCTGTTGCCCAGAAATGGGCGTTGGTACATAGCTCTTTATACTGAAAGATGTTTTCATTCTTTAACTTTTGCTAGAAGGTAACCATCTCCAAAGCTGAATTTTTGAAGGTTGAAATATAGCCTGCATAAATATACTGCAAATATGTGTGAGAAGTCTGCACTCAGTACCTGAACTTAATTGACAGGCTGAGAAAATACATGAAACATATAGTCACCGGATTCAGAAAATGAAAATTAATGTATGAATTATTTAGCTAACACTGCACTTTGCCCCAGAATCTGGTGTTTATTATTGTGAGTTTTAGCAGGAAACAGAAGCAGTATCAATTGGGAAAACATTTCTTTACTGAATTGAGAACAGTATGGCTTTCTAGTTTCTAAGTGGAGAAACCTGGTTCTTTGGTTTCTTTGTTCTTAGTTAGACTACTCCCAGGCTATTTTAGCTCAACATTTTACATACTAATGGAGTCTAAGGAAGTGCAGTTGGCAGCTGTTCATGGGATAATAATGAAACACACTGTTTGGTACTGCATACTGCTGCTGTAAAATGCGGGAAATATTTTATAGAGAGCAGGGTGAGTCGAGCTATATCCACTTTAAGCATTGTATGTGTGTGAACTGAGAGTGAGGAAGTTGTATTTTCATATAAGAATAACTAGCAATCCCTTTCTCCTCGCAGGTAAAGAAAACGTGCACAGAAACAGATGTTTCAGAGCCTCAGAATTCCAGGTACAGTCCATAGAGGCAAATGCTGAACTGAGGAACTATGGGGGAAACTAAGAACTTTAAAAATAGAAAAATTAAAAATTGGTCTGCAGACATAAATCTATCAGGTGACCCACTATCAGATTCTTTTTGCAGTTTTATAAATAGGAATTATTTAGCATAATAGAAAGGGCATAATCATTCAAGTCATAGTGAGAGGGACTCATCATTAGACATAGGGAAATTTTCAGATCAACATTAGGAATTTGTCACTGGTGCTACTTGAAAGAAAATTACCATAATATTGTATATGAGAATAAGAAAAGTGGATATTAATAGTACTGAACCTCTTCCTGTAAGGATCTTGTATGTTTTACCTCATTAATTAGTAAAAGAGTTTTAATAACTTTTAAAATGTATTTTTGAAAGATTCAGTTAAAATTACTTTTAAAAGCATTACATATTTTACAAAGTTTTTAAGAAAATAATACTTCACAATCACTTGTTTTTCTCCAAATAGTATTAAATTTCAAATGCACTATTAAATTAGAAAGTTAAGAAATTTAGAATGTATTTATATGAAGTTGTCATGTAAGGTCTATGGCATGTGGGTCCTATGAAATAGCAATTATAGAATCAAAAGCGACCTGGAGAATAAGGAATTTTCTCCATATTGTGTTTTCTTTTAATAGATGGGGCATATGCTCTAGGTGACACTCTTTCACAAAATATACATGTATATGATAGTTTATCATATCATATCATACTATTATATTATAAAGGTGTTTTAAATACAATGACAAATCTATGTGTGGGAGTAGAAGGTTGTGATTTCATTGGTGTTGGAAGCCCCCAGCAAGAAAAGCCCCTTTGCCAATGCAGTAACTGTTCTGTGACATAGAACCATAAAAAAGTTTGACTGGGTCACTGAAGGGACAGAGTGGCTTGCTCAATATCATACAGTTTGTGTCAGAGACTGAACTTGAAGCCAGATCATTCTGTCTCTGAGATCAGCTACACAATTGAGAAGTATAATTGACCATTTCCTAATTCGGGACTCTAGCACATAGAAGATGCAATAGTGCAGCCTAATTATTGAAACTATCCTATCTTGGCACACAAAGGAACTAAGACATCTATATATATACCAGCTACTTTTTTTTAAATGATTATCCTCTTACTTTTTAAGAGACAAGTAAGTACCTCTCACTCAGTATTAGCTGACATAATGTAAATAGAATTCTGCATTTATGGAATGTTAATCACCCACTTTATTTAATTTTGAACTTCTCATTTAAAAATTCCTGTGATACAATTAGAAGCAGTACATACACCATCAGTATGATTGTATTCAATTGCTCAATCAGCAAGCATTTTGTTAAGTGATGGGTATACAAAGGCAAAAATGATGGAGTCCCTGTCCTCAAGGA
This sequence comes from Vombatus ursinus, assembly GCF_900497805.2. Lineage (NCBI taxonomy): Eukaryota > Metazoa > Chordata > Mammalia > Diprotodontia > Vombatidae > Vombatus > Vombatus ursinus. The sequence continues at coordinate 16,480,879 of NW_020948910.1, read as the reverse complement.
GCTTACATTCAAACAAGGGAGACAACATGTACATAAATTAGACTATTCAAAATAAATATGAGGTAAATTGAGGAAGAAAAGGAACCAGCAGTGAAGACATTAGAAAAGGCTTCTAAAGAAGCTATAATGAGCAAATTTTTAAGGAAGCAAGGAATTCAATGAGACTGATGGAGATGACTGTTGAGATGAACAACAAGACCACCATGGATAGATAGTAGAGTACAGTAGGGGAAGTAATACATAATAAGAGTGGAAAAGTAAATTAATTCTAGGTTGTCAAGAGCTTTAAAAGTTAAAAAGAACCTACATTTGATCTTAGAGGCAATAGGATAGTTATTGGAGTAAACTGAGTAGGAGAGTCAGATGTCAGATCCATTGCTTTGAATTATCAAAATCATGAGACATTTCCCTTCACATATTCTGGGTATTACAGATTATAAACAAAGAACTTTGACTTCTTGGAACACCAGTTACATCCACAGATTCTGGAGATCTGGGATCCTTTCACTTAATTCTAAAAGGCAGTATGACTCAGTGGGTTAAACAAAGAATTTGTGAGTTAGGAGAGTCTTCCCATGTCCTGACATTAACTTAGATCCCAATCAGGTTGATAAGACTTAATTTGGACTCTACAGGTCTAAATCATTGGGTTGGTCAGATCATTCCCAAGCTCTGGATAAGCACAGAATTATATTGTAGAATCACTGAAAGGAAAGGGCACTCAGAGGCCATCTAGACTAATTCATATCTGACCAGGAAAACCTGCTGTTCAAAAACCTCTAGTGAGGAAGAACCCCTTCCATTTGGGGATGGCTCTAATTATTAGGAAGTTTTTCCTTACTTGGAGACAGCTGCTTCTACCCTTGTCCCTTATTTTGCCTACAGGGGCCAGTAGAACAAGTCTAATCTCTTCTTCAAATATTTTGAAGACAGCCCAATTAGCTAAATTAGTGTTTAAAAATCATCTAAATGTTACGGCTGGAAACAGTTATGGGATCTCCTAATCCTCTCATTTTATAGATGAGGAAACCAAGGACCAGAGAGTGTGGGTTGCCTAAACACAGAACTCATTAAGTAACAGGACCAGTACTATAACCTCAGTATCCATGCTACCACTCGATTGTTCTTTCCACTGTACTTTGTGCTGAATTTTTTCTACAACAAATATTTATTAAATAAGCACATTTGTTACTATGTTCAAAGCACTGCGGATTAAAATGTGAAATACAGCACAGTCGTTGCTTGAAGTTGACGTTCTACTTCAATGCAAATTGAGCGAGGGCAAAAGAATCAAGACAAGAACAACAACAAAATGATGTATACAACACTTTCATGTTTTGCAAAATGTTTTATATACCTTATCTGATTTGATTCTCATGACAATGATGAGTTTTGTTGTTGTTATTCAGTCATTTTGCAATTGAATTTGACTCTTCGTGACCCCATTGGTGGTTTTCTTGGCAAAGATACTGGAGTGGTTTGCTACTTCCTTCTCCAGCTCATTTGACAGATGAGGAAGGTGAGGCAAACAGGGTTAAGTGACTTGCCCAGGGTCACACAACTAGTAAGTGTCTGAGGCCAGGAAGATGAATCTTCCTGACTCCAGGCCTGGTATCCCATCTACTGTACCATCTTGCTGCCCAACAACCCTGGAAAGCAACTGCTATTTTTATGCCCATTTTTCAGAGGTTAAGTTACTTATCCAAGGTCACAAAACTAATAAGTCTGAAGGAGGAACCAAACCCAGGTCTTCCTGACTCCAGCTCCAATATTCTATCTACTAAGTGCTTAGATATATACCCAAATGAATATAATAGAAGTTAAGATCAAAGACACAATCCATGTATTATAGTAGGAATTTTGAAGAAAGAGAAAATATTTTCAGGTAGAAGGATCAGGGAAGGCTGCTCACAAGTAGTGTTGTGAATTAAGTCTTGAAGGAGGAAATGGACTTTAAGAAGTGGGGGAACATCTCTTGATGATGATGATGATAGTGGTATTTAATAATCTATTCTATTGATTTATCATTCTGAATGGAAGAATCTTGATTTAGAAACTTAGAAACCTTGATTTTTTTTAAATCAGGCAATAATCATTTAAATAAATATCACTTCAACCAAACAAGTAACAAAATTAACAAATTATGTGATTTCTGAATTTGTAGCTAACCTTAAGTATAGGGAAAACCTATTAATTCAGAAACCTGTGAATTTAAGATGAAAAACAAAGGAATGAGGGAGTGGAGGGATGACTTTAGTATGTGTGTGTCCAGGTACAATGTCTTTTGTACAGAAATAAAAGGGCACAACTACACCTAGAAAACCATGTTTGGAACCATGTTCCACACACACATACACATACACACACACACACACACACACACACTCAGAGATACTAACACAACCTGAACCAAGTAATTCTTTTCTAAACAAGTCTTAAGTGAAAACATTGAACACAAAATGATATATCAATATAAAATGAATGCTGTAGATACACTGCTGTAAAAAGTAGTGCCTGGATTGGAACCTAAGGCTAATCATGCATTTATTTAGCTAGCTTTATAGTGTGTTGGTTTTGGATTTGAAACTATTAGAATAAATGCAGATGGAAAGTGTTTTTACAGTAGGGAAGTAATTAAATTGGATGTGGGAACTTTGTCAGGAGAATTCTTGGAGTGACATATGTGTATCAGCAAATTCTTTGTCTTGCTTGGCCTTCATTCCCCTTTTGGAAAGAAACACTTGGGCTACAGATGTGACTGGCACATTGGGATAAGGGGGATTTAGAAACCTATGCAATATAATCAAGGCCAAGAATGTCTTACCAGAAATATTTTTTTGTTTATGCATTGAAAGCCAGACATTAGTGGCAATATTTTTTCAGTTACACAAAACTGTATTTATCTTGATGGATGATTAGCATTAATGGATACACTGTGCTTCATTTAAGAATTGTCATTCTTCAAAAAATCTTCTGTTTTACTAATTCTCCTGTGGTATTCCCTTGTCCAGAACACACATACACAAACACACACACATGCACACACACACACACACACACACAGGTTGAGCAATGTATTTCTCTTTAACACTATGATTAGTGCTAAACAACTGACTATAAAGAAAACTGAAATTTGTATTGTTTCTTGATCAGTGCTTAATTTTAGGGATATATTGAATGAAACTTGGGGAAAAAAATAAAGAATGCTTTCATCAGCCTATACTTGACAGCTCTCTGAATCCAGTAATTTTGTAGCAAAATAGCCAGTAATTCTCATTTTTAATTTTTTTTCCATTTTGTGGATGTGAAAGCCTTTCTTATCTCTGTTCAGCTAGAGGAGACAAAACTGTTTTTCTCATATTTTGACAATATTGCTCACAATTTTATTTCATCCTGTCGAAATCTTCCCCCCAAAATTTTACAAATGGTTGAAATGTTTTTTTTAACTATTGATTATTCATGTGACTTATTAACAAGACTTTTTGCCTGCTTCCTGTTTTTCAGTCAATTCCCTTTCAACACTTTTACCAGAGGGTGATCAGGGACACAGAAAGGAAATGAAACTCAAATCAATCAATTTTGTTGCATGTTTGGACCATTAGCAAAGGTTTGGTGAAGCAGAAAGTCAAAACCATTGGCTGAGATGAGGATTTGAGTTTCTCTGTGGATTTCATCATCAAAAACATGTGTTGAGTGACTTTTGGATACAGCATTGTATGAATCATGGTCCTTGCCCTATAGTGGCTTAAAAACCAAGACTACCAACAATTATATATATATATACAGAACTATGTATAGAATGACATAAGGGAAAAAAATAAAATATTAAAAAAATATTTGAAATACTTGCAGTTTTTATAAACTGGAAGGAAATATAATTAATTTATCCATTCTGTCCCCAACCTCCATTAGCCTAGATGATTGAGGGTTGCCTATACCCTATTTTGCACTGCTTGAGAACTTTAATGGTTTGTCTGAGATCACACATGGTGCTAGTAGTCGAACCAGAAATAGATCATAGGTCTCCTGGCTCTATTCTCTAGTTACTTGGCTATTATCAGGAGAAAGACTAAATGAGTAGGATGCGTTCCCCACACTACATATTCCAACTATTTTAGCAGACACTTGGAACTAATTTTGATTTACCAGTTAATTTTAAAGTCAGGCACAGGAAGTTTAACTGGCCAATTTCTACACAAGGCCAGAAAAGTCATACAACTAAATCACCTCCTTTTTGCAGCTATGAGTTAATATTGAGGTAGCATATACATACAGGTTTTCTGTGAATAGAAAGCATGCTATTCATGCATTGTCTGTATAAGTATGCAGAAATCAAATTATTCCTCCTTCATATATCTCCTACAGCTGTCCCCTTCTCTCCACTTACATAATTACAACCCAAGGTCAGACACTTATAACTACTTGCCCGAACTATTCCAACAGCCTTCTAATTAGCCTTTTAGCTTCCATTTTCTCCTGTTTGTTCTCCACTTAGTTGCCCAAATAGTGTTCCTCAAAGCACAAGTCTGATTATGTCACCCTGCTCCCCCTACTCACCCACACAACAAAATTTGAGTGGATCCCTGTTGCATTTGAATAAAATTCAAACTCCTCAGCTTGGCATTAAAATCACTTCACAATCTGGCTCCAGTCTAGCTTTCCAGGCTTACTGCCCACTCTACATTCCAACCAAACTGCTCTACTTGTTGTTTTCCCAAATGGACACACAATCTCCTACCCCTGTTCTTCCTTAGTCTTCTTTGTTGGCTCATCATCCACACAGTTTCCCCTTACTGCAGATATTCTGCAATGTCGTCTTGGGTCATCTTATCTCTCTTGTCTCTCTGTGGATCATCTCTTAGTGATATCATCTGGTACCACTGTTTTAATTTTCACCTTTATTCAAATGACTCCCATATCTATAAATCAAGTTTAAGATACTCTCTTGAGAGTCAATCCCTCAGTAGTAGCTACTGGTTGGACTCTATGTGCCAGAGACATTTCCAGCTTACCTTGCCAGGACTCATTATCTTTAGCCCTAAATCTACCTCTTTTCATATTTCCCTAATATAATCAAAAGTAACACTATTCTCCCAGTCTCCTAGGTGTGTAACCTTGAAGCCTTTCTCAATCTCTCATTCTTCAAACTTCACATTTGGCAATCATTTGCCAAATCTTGCCATTTCTACCTCCACTACATCTCTTGCCTATGGTCCTTTTGCTTTACTCACTGCTCTCAGATTAGTTTAGATACTCATCATGTCTTGTCTAAATTATTGCAATGGCTTCTCCTCCATCATCAAACTGGCTTCTCCAGAAAACTTCCTTTTATTTATTAATCAGAGAAGCATTTGATCTTTTGTTATATGCAAAGCATTGTTTTATTTGCCTTGTAAACTAAAATTACCAATAGAACCACTGTTTTTTTTCCGTTGTCCATGCTCACAACAATTGAATCATAAAATGTCATAAATTGAATGGATTTCCCCCTAAACTTCAGGACTCAACTCATGATCCACATCTTCCATGAAGCCATTACTGGCAGTTTTCATTTTTTGCTCTAAACCTGGGCAGCACTTTGAGTCTTTTCTATACAATATAACCATTTGTTATCTTAAAGTAATTGCTGTTTTTGTATATGTTAATCTTGTTTCTCCAAATAGACCATTAGTTAACTGACAGTAGGAACCCTGTTTTATATTTATATGAGTCCCACAAGTCCTTTTGTGCAGTATCTTGCTGATTAATTCATTCCCCAGAACTTCTGACTGAGGCAGAAATTTGAAAGGTATACATAATAAACGTGAGTAATTGATTCACTAATTATTCTTATCTATTACTCAAGTTTATGTGTAATACCCTATTATAATAATTAGTTCATTTAAATCCTTGGCGTCAATGTAATGACATCTAAGATCTACATAGTTCCTTCCTCTTGAGCTTTATGGAGTTTATTTTAGATGAAAAGTTATGTTCAGTCAATTTTTTCAGGCCTCCAGTTAGTAAAATTCCTAACATTTAGGCAGAAGTTGTGCTTTCTGACTAACTTTACATTTTTATCTATCTCTAGTTCATGGTTTAAACCAAAATGCAGTATTTTGGAAATGTTTTAGTAACAAAATAGAAGATTTTGTTGCACACATGTACACACGCACACAGACAAACACACACACGCACACACTTACTTTGAGGAGGAAGTGGGGAGAAATGGAAGTTCTCAGAACTTCCCCTCAGGCTGGGTCTTCTGCTTCAAGATACCTACAGAGCCAATGGCTATCCTTGATATAATCTTTTTCTGCCATAGCTCAGTATTACCTTTGTTCTTTGGACATACACCCGAATGACATACTTTTTTTTTCTTCATTCTCTCTGTGTCTTAAGATAGCACCTACTTTTTATACAAATTCCTTATGGCATGACCAAGCTTATCACACAATGGCTTTGATTTATTCAAGGAGTTATACAGACCCTATTCACATTAAATTTTGATTGACTGAACTAATCATGTCATATCCTTACCTAACAGAAGAAATTACTTTTAAATGGGTGGGATAATAAATGGAACCCTATCTTTGTATATGGATTTTGGTAGGTATGCATACATACACACTCACATGAATATATATGCACACACATATATACATGTATGTATGTATTAATCAATTAATCAGAGGCGATGTCTATTTTTTGGGAGGAGATTATTCATACTTTCTGCTTTCATCCAACTTCATAGATTCCCTCTGAAATCTATCTATGGATCCCTGGTTAAGAGCCCCTGTTCTTGTTTTATCTCATATTTTCACTCTGCACTCCATTCCAACCAGTCTACCCTCTGTTCCTTGCACATGACATATGTCATCCTTCTTTTGTGCCTTTTTTTGAAAAAAGAGCATATGTACTTGTATCTTATCTAAATTTTGTGTATTTCTGATCCTAAGTGTGCTCTGCACACAGTGAGCTCTAGATGCATATTTGTTTAATGGATTAATGATTTAGGGTGATTGTCAATATAGAGATGGTAATATGAACTATCATAGTTCTGTTCCTAGAAATTATATCCTTTCTCTTCTTACTATCTTGTTCCATCCCTCTCCCCCCTCTCCAACACACCATATGATATGATTAAAAAAGAGTTCTGAATGTGGAATCAGGAGGCATAAGTTTAAATCCCAGCTCTAACACTTATTACCTGAGTTACATTGAGTCAGTCCCTTAACTTCTCTGACTCTCAGTTTGCTCATAAAGTTCATCGCTGCCTCTCAAGGTTATTGTGAGGATCATATAAGATGATGAATGTAAAAGTTACTTCTTAAACAGAAAGTGTTGTATAATGTATTATTAATACACTCTTTTAAATTGGCAGAACCATAGACTAAGGTGATAGAGCCTACCAGTTTTAAGACCAGGGTCAATAGCTTAAGCCAGTGGAGTGGATGTTTCAAATAGTAGGGAATAATTTGTCTTAGGAGTTCAGAGAAAGTGGTAACGGGGTCTGTGGGCTATAAGCTGGAATAATCATGCAAAACTTCATGTAATGACTGGAACTTGACCTTAGCCTTGAAGGATGACCATGGCTGTAACAAGCAAAGATAACAGGCATTCTAAAGAAAGGGAATAAGATGAGACCAAAGACTAAGGTAGGAATGAATCTGGTCTGTATGGGGGAAAATAAGTAGAATAGCTTATTTGGAGCACAAATATTTTGCCTGACAAAGTTCGAAATTCAACTTAGGGCTCAATTATAAAGGACTTTGGCTGCCAAATTAAGAAGTTTTAAATTGTGGTGTATGAATGTGATCAAATGTTACTTGTGCTGGAAGAAATGACAAATAGGGATTCTTGGAAGAATGGGAAAACATTTATAAACTGATACAGAGTTAAGTAAGAACCATGTGAACTCCAAAGAGTACAAGGATACAAAGGAAAGAACACATTGAGTTATTGTAATGATCAATATTGTCCCATAAAGGAGGTAAGGAAGTCACTTTTTTGTTAAACAACTGAGGTGTAGGATATCACATATATTATTAATTAAAAATATTAAAAGCTAATGTTAATATAGCGCTTACTATATGCCAGGCACTATGCTGAGCACTTCACTTATTATCTCATTTGATCCTCACAACAATCCTGGAAGACAGGTACTATTATGATCCTTATCTTACAGATAAGGAAATTGAAGCAGAACCCTATTATATAACTTGGCCAGTATCAGTTAGCTAGCAAGTGTTGGAGGTCAGATTTGAACTCAGGTCTACCTAAATTTCAAGCCCAGCACTCTATCCATGTTCCAGCCAGCTGCCATCATTAGATATTGTCATGTTGTGGTTAGTTTTGCTGTCTGGTTGTCTTTGTCACAAGGAAAAGGCTCATTTGTTTCTGGGGTAGGATATGTTGAAATCAGTGTAAAGCCAAAAGAAAAGGTATCCATAAATTTGACATGAGTGAACAGATTAATTAAAAAGTATGGAGTGAAAGTGGAAAACCAGTTACAATCATAGTAATCTAGGTGGAAAGTATTAATAGCTTAAACTAGGGATGTGTAAATGAGAGTGGGAAGGCCATGGTAAATTGGAGAGATATTAGTTAGGAAAAAAAATGGCAGGCTTTGGGGAATGGTTGGTTGGACATGGAGACTTGAAAAAGAAGAACCAGTGATGACTCTAATTCTTAAGATTTGTCTACAAAGTGATTTGGAGAATTACTCTAATCTCAAGTCTGTATTTTATGGTCCAGGATGTGTTTCTGTGGTATTATATGGTTGCCACTTAGAGTTGAAGAACTGTAAAAATCCCATTTTCCTTAACTGTATATACCTAGCTCTTATGTTGTAAATTCCAATGTCAGTACAGATTTTGGCTACATGGAGTTTGTACGAGGAAGTGAGATCAATTTCTAGAAGTTCCTTTTTCCTTCTCAAATAATAAATACATTTCCTATAATAAAAATTTCCCACCTATGAAAACTTCTCACTCTGAAAAACTGCACATGTCTCCCTCTAAATCTAAAGTTGTTATTTCCTACTTATTAGCAGTCTGGATACCTATTTCCTGCCAATTTGTGCTGCTCCTCAGGTATGAGAAAATTCAGGATTTCCTCTCATGAAAATGGTTGGTTCCAACTTACAAGTCTGCAGATAGTTATGGTCCTCATCCAAAAAACAGCCAGTGTCTCCTATAATGAACTCAACAATTGTTGTATCTTTAGGAGTGTAGCATAAGACAATTATTTGTCTTTGTCATTGGTGGCTATCAGTGAATGTAGTTATGCTACCCAAACAGCTAAAATAGCAGTCAGATTGTACTTTTCACCTTGAGGAACCATAAAAACTGTCAAAATATTTTGCTCTTTTTCATTTTGTGTAGTCTCAAGATATTCTAGAAACATTTATTGAACACAAAGGGAAAGAAAGAAAAGAAAAACATTCTCTACTCTTAAGCTTATATTCTATAGTGATGGTGTGATACAAGATATGCTTATATAAGTAAATATAAAGTAATTTCTTTTTTGGGGGGCTAGGCAATGGGGTTAAGTGACTTGCCCAGGGTCACACAGCTAGTAAGTGTTATGAGTCTGAGGCCAGATTTGAACTCAGGTCCTCCTTAAACCAGGGCCAGTGCTCTATCCACTGTGCCACCTAGCTGCACACTTATGGATAAAGGTAGCACCTCACCCAAGATGAAAGTTGTTTAATAATAGACTGTGAATTGTATAGCACTCAAAGCAGTAGTCATTTAATATCTTTTGCAAGTATGAACAGCCCCAGTTAGATAGCAAGGAGTTTCTCAGCTAGTATGGCAAGAAGCAAAACAAATTGTAGATAGCTTTGGAAGACAGTCAGTCACGCACTCCTTGCCATCGGGCTTTCATCTCCACAGCCCTCTGGAAATAGCTCTCTCCATAGGATTCTTCCTATGTCTGATTGTGCAGTTCATTATTGACATTGCTTGCCTTTTCACTGACTATTACCCCTGACTGGAATGCTCTGCTTTTGCACCCCCATCTACCTCCATTTCTGGCTTCTTTCAAGACTCAGCTCAAATCCTAACTTCTGCAAGAGGACTTTCCCTGTCCCCCACTGGTAATGCCTTTCCTCTGAGATTGTCTTCCATTTATATTATCTATATTTTGTACAAAGTGATTTGCGTATTATGTCACCATTAGAATATGAGCTTCCTTAAGGTCAAGGAGCCTGCTTTTTGCCCAGCTTTGTATCCTTAGTACTTTGCAGAGTGTCTGGCACACAGTAAGTGCTTAATAAATGTTTTTTGACTGACTGGAAACTTCACTTAGTCTGCAAGCTGAAACAATTTAGTCATTCCCAGAAAAAAGAAAAAAAATCTAATTCAATACAATAAACATAAGCACTGGGGATACAACTAATAAAAAGAAGGATATCCACTGCCCTCAAGAAACTTACATTCAGATGGGGGGAAACAACACATAAAAGGAGGCAGGAAAGGAGAAAGAAGGGAGAGAAGACCTAGGGATGTTGTTGCATGGAATTGAAATAAGGAACAGCAGCAGATACAAAGTAGAGTGAGCCTGAAAGTCCAGCTTCTGCCTCCTGTAAAGGAAGGCATTGGGAGGAGTTTGATACTCCACCCTCATGTCCTCTGATCAGAGGGGAAAGAAGGCTAAGGGAAATAGTGTCAGTCAAGGCTTCAGTTAGCACAGTGATGAACTGAATGTGGGAGACATCTCTTATTCCATGGAGTTGAAACCAGGAAGGGCAGCAGATGTAAACAAGTTTCGATCAATTCAGTTACAAATATTTATCTTTTGCTTTTTTTTTTTTCTTGTGACATATTCCTCTGGACTCTAACCAACACTGTGTAAAATAAATGAATAGTTAATACCAGCCTAAACTTCTCCTCCATCCCAAACTGTAATTCCTCCCTTACTCTCTCTACAATTCTCAATACTCTTTTAACCCCAAGCAGGATTGACCCCTTATGATAATAATGCTTTAAAGAGCTTCACAGCTAAAACTCAAAATCCTTGAAATTTATTAGGGGAGAGGATGTAATTTTAGATGTAACTGAGGGCTAGGTAGACATTATAGACATTTGATCTCACAGAATATTCCCAAGATGTTTATTGCTTCACACTTAATTATTAAGCTTTAATTATCTGAGCTAACTGACAGAATGATCCTTCTTGATTTGTAAAAAGTGTTAGAAACAGAATTTGAACACAAATTGACAGGTCTAATAATCTTTCCACTATACTACATATACACTGCCTAGGAAGACCCAAAAAAATCACCACTTAAAATAATTTAAATATCCCCCCAAAAAATCTGTGCTTAAGAGAAAAATTTAAAAAAAAACAACACAGAATACCTGGCTATCCAGAAGGATTAATCTTTTTCTCAGTTATAGACAGCTGAAGAGCATACACACATTATATATGAATGTATATATAGCTGTGTATATATATGTATATATATATAATCTTTTCATTCTCCATTGACTTACAATTATAACTAAAAGTGCTTGTTAGTTTTTTCATAAATCTCCAAATTCAGCAGCTTTTCATATGGCTATATCTATCTATACATATGTATGTACATATATATATATATATATAGATTTAATTTTCAAAGGAATTCCTGTATTTTATAGACAAAATTTTTTTCTAAATGGTTATGGATTCTTTCATTTCCTCCTTTATCAGGTTCAATGTGTGTGTGTGTGTGTGTGTGATATGGATGGGAGGTATCAATGAAGAAATGGCCTAGACAATGAATGGAGAGATAAATGGCTATGTTCATCCAATGAATAACTAGGACAGGAAAAGTGGAGGAGACACTCATGTATTAAGATAAGTTCACATGTGTTTTGTGGAATGAAAAGTGTTGGGCAAGAGGACCTGGATCATGGTACTAATGGAGCCAAAATTTTGGGTTTATTCCATGTGTGAGACACTTTGTCTTGCATCAAGAAAAACTATTTGTTCCATAGCCATGGACTGCCCTATTAATTCTAGTCATCTGTCAAACAAATGTGTGCCCTTTATATAAGGGGGCCACAGAAGAGAATGTAGATGGATTTGCATATCCCATGAGAACAAGTCCAAGTCAATTTTCCACTGACAGCATCATCTCCTAATAAAGAAAGGATAATGTACATGTTGTCTTGATTCCTGGGAATGGGTGAACCCTGGGAGCCCATATTTCAGGGGTTCACTACCGTTATGATGAAACAAGAGTGTGATAATCTCAGGATTCTTGCAGTATTCCCCAAAGTTACTACTAGTCTCCATGCCAAATGAGACAAGCTTTCTGGCTTTTCCTATGCTGTTTCTAAAGAGAAAGTGCTAAAGAGGACTTCTGGCAGAGTCTTCATGTTAAGGCACTCAAATATTCACAGAATTGAGTTTCACATCCAATAAAATTTAATTGTACCCTTTTAGGATAATTGCCAAAGCCAGAATTATCTTTGAAATATTTTGATGACTTTTTTTTTCTAAATTTTGATGATCTTGGATACGCTTATCATTTTAAATTTTGAATATTGTGTTTCACTTTCTTTTACAAAGAAAACTATGTATGGATCACTATTTTAATTTTTAATGGAGAAAAATATTTGGGATCACATATAATCTTAGATAATTTAGGTGGCTAGGTAGCACAATAAATAGAATAGTGGGACTGGAGTCAGGAAGACATGAGTTCAAATTAAGCAGTTCTGAGTTCAAATTAGTCCTTTAAATGCTTACTAGCTGTGTGACCCTGGGCAAGTCACTTAGCCTCTGTCTACCTCAGCTTATTCAACTGTAAAATGTGAATAATAATAACATCTACCTCCCAGGGAGGATAAAATGAGATAATATTTTTAAAGTACTTAGCATAGTGTTTAGCTACTTAGATAATAAATACATATTTCCTTCCTTCTTATATACTATATTTCTATGTATACACATATATGTACACATACATATATGTGTATACATGCATATACATATTTATGTATCTTTACAGTTTACAAGATGCTTTGTTCAAAAGCATCCCATGAACTAGGTAGTACAAAGTATTACTGTCCTCATTTTACAGAAAGGAAAACTGAGGTTTAAAAAAGTTATTTACTTATGGTCACATGGTTATTAAGTCATGGAACTGTACCTGGAACAAAGGTTTTATGAATCTATCTCCAATGCCCTTTCTACTGTGGCACAGTTTAGTGTCTTGGCAAAGTCTTTGATAACTTTCTCTAGCATAGGTAAATTTTTGCAGAATTGACCATGCTGAATCCTTCAGTTTGAACTTTCACCTGGGATCAATGCTCAAGCATTTATTATCTACTACATATCCAGTACAGTACTAAGTGTTATGTGGGTAAGGGATACATCAGAAGTAGGAAATGTATTCCTCAATTTTTGGTCTGGATTTCGGTGAACAAAAATGCTATTTGATTTCCATTATTTTGTAACCTCAATAGAGAAAGCTGATTTTTTTGGGGGGGTGGAGGGTGTTTCAAATATAGACTAATGATACTTATTTGTGTGTTTTATTTATTTTTGGTGAGGCAATCGGGGTTAAGTGACTTGCTCAGAGTCACATAGTTAGTGAGTATTATGTGTCTGAGGCCAGATTTGAACTCAGGTCCTCCTGACTCCAGGGTTGGTGCTGTATCCACTGGGACACCTAGCTACCCTGCTATTTGTGTATTTTAAAGACTTATAATTACATTGGGTAGAGAACTGGTGGTGGTATTTTTGAAACTTTTTATCCTTTTTCCCGAAAGGGAAAGGCCCATTCATGAATATTAAAAGAACAGAATTTCATTTAACAGGATTTTTTTACCTGCAAATTGTCCTCCAGCTAAGAAGACATATCAGTTTGCACAGTTCTCTCTAAGTGAATGAATATCAAGACAGATTTCAAAGTCTACTTATTTAGGTAGTCTGGTTTATTCAGCTGCTAAGATTTTTTTTTTCATATTTTCATATTACTTTTAGCCAGTTGGCTTTTCTGTTTATAATGTCACTTTTAAAGAGTAAGACCTACTTAATCTGACATGTGTTTTTTATTTCAAAGTTCTCTTCTAATATTACTCCCTTTTCATGAATGCTATGGGAGCTTTGTTTGGACAATTGAGGAAGACACTGAATTGGCTCAGTTCATTATCCCTCCAAAAGTCTGATCATTTTGATTGGTAAATAGACTGTCTTAAGGAATGAGGCCAATTCCCACAGGTGAACGCTAATAGGGCTTTTGTGCCAGAAAGCCAGTTCTGGATAAGGTTCTACTTAATGGAATTTTTGCCATCATTCAACCCTTCAAAGGAAAAAAAATCTGTGAGTTAAATTCTAAGACATAAGGTTTTCAAGCTTTATCATAAATCCACTACAAGAAAGTGAGTGAATTATCATGATCACAATCAACATCATTAATTATCAAATGCAACAGTGCATATAAAGTCCATCACAAGCTATGTAACCCTATATAAAGATAAGATGCTATTGTTATTGTGTTATTAGCAAATATATAATATAGGTTTTTGCACATATTTGTACATACCTTCTTGATAAAATTCATCCACAAACAATAAAATAATGCCAAAGCAGAATTATCACTCCTACTGTTTTTCATTCAGTCTTTAAAATGAAGCTCCATTTGTCCTGTATATGTATTCTGCATTATGTTCAGTTGAGGTCAGTACTCTATGATTCTTGATTTTTTAAGATGTAATTTCTATGTAACCAATTTCAACAGTGGCATGTCCAACATTTTTAACAATAAATATTATTTCATTAAATATTTCCAATTACATGTGAAATATTAAGATTTAATTTTAAAAAATTGAGTTCAAAATTCTCTCCTTCCCTCCCACCCCTCTGTCCACCTTGAGAAGGCAAACAATTTGATATCCATTATACATGGAAGTAATGCAAAACATATTCCTATAATAGCCATATTGCAAAAGAAAACATAGACAAAACATGTTTAAAAAGCATGCTTCAATCCATATCAGAATTCATCTTTTCTCTCTATGAACATAGATGGCATTTTCCATCATGGGTCCTTTTGAATTGATCGTTGTCTTGATTGGAGTAGCTAAGTCACTCACAGGTGATCATCCTTACAATATTGCTGTTTCTGTGTATAACGTTGTTCTGGTTCTGCTCACTTCAATTTGCATGAGTTCATATAAATCTTCCCAGGTTTTTCTGCTTGCTCATCATTTCTTACAGCACTATAGTATTCCATCACAGTCCTATATCACTTGTTCAGCCATTCCCCAAGGGTAACGCATCCCCTTGATTTCCACTACAGAAAAGTTTCTATTTATATTTTGCACAAAAGTGTTCCTTTTCCCTTTTCTTTGATCTCTTTGTGATACAGACCTAGAAGCTGGGCCAAGTGCTGTGCAAAGTTTTATAACTTTTTGGGCTTCGTTCCAAATTGTTCTACAGAATGATTGGCCTAGTTCACAACTCTCCCCATAGTGCATTAATGTCTCAATTTTTCAACATCCTCTCCAGCATTTGTCATTTTCCTTTTCTCTCATATTAACCAATCTGATACATGTGAAGTGGCATCTCAGAATTGCTTTGATTTGCATTTCTTTAATCAGTAGTGATTTAGAACATTTTTAATGTGACTATTGTTAGCTTTGATTTCTTCTGAAGACTGACTGTTCATATCCTTTGACCATCCATCAACTAGGAAATGGCTCTTATTTTTACAAATTTGGCTCAGTTCTCTAAAAATTTGAAAAGTGAAACTTTTATCTGAGAAACTTGCTGCAATTTTTTTTCTGTTTCTTTTCTGCAGACTTTTTTTTATTTCACATAATCAACATTATCCATTTCATTTCCTATGATCTTCTCTATCTCGTTTGATCATAAACTCTTATTTTTATCCATAGATTTGACAGGTACATTCATCTATGCTTCACTAATTTACTCATGATATTGCTCTTTATGTTCAAGTCAATAATCCATTTTGACCTTATCTTCATATAGGGTGAGAGATGTTGGTCTGTGCCTAGTTTCTGCCTAAGCACTTTCCAGTTTTCTCAGCAATTTTTGTCAAATGGTGAGTTCTTATCCCAAAACCTTGGATCATGACGTTTATCAAACCCTTGGTTAGTATGGTCATTTACTACTATGTAGTATATACTTAATCTATTCCACTTATCCATTACGCTACTTGTTAGCCAGGACCAGATTGTTTCAACAATTACTGCTTTGTAATATAGTTTGAAATCTAGTACTGGTAGGCCCCCTTCATTCACATTTTTTTTCATTGATTCTTTTGATAACCTTGACCTCTTGTTCTTCCAGATGAATTTTGTTATTATTTTTTCTAACTCTATAGAATGAATCATTGGTAAATGAATTGCTATGGCACTGAATAAGTAGATTAACTTAGGCAAAATCATCATTTTTATTATATTGGCTTGGCCTACCTGTGAACAATTAATATTTCTCCAGCTGTTTAGATCTCTCTTTATTTGTATGAAAAGAGGTTTGTAACTGTGTACATGTTGTTCCTCGGTTTTTCTTGGCAGGTAGAATGTATTATTTATTGCATGTAGTTATTTTAAATGGATTTTCTTTTTCTATCTCTTCCTGCTGGGTTCTGTTGGTAGTATATAGAAATTCTGATGATTAAGTGGGTTTATTTTATATCCTGCAACTTTACTAAATTTGTTAATTGTTTCAACTAGTTTTTTAACTGATTCTCTAGGGTCCTCGGGGTATACTATCATTTGATCTGCAAAGATTGAGACTTTTGTTTCATCATTGCCTATTTGTATTCTTTCCATTGTTTTTTCTTATCTTATTTCTATAACTAGCATTTCTAATACCATATTGAATAATGGTGGTAAAAATGGACATCCTTGCTTCACCTCTAATCTTATTGAGAAAGCTTCTCATTTATCCTCTGTTTTTGTTCTCCCTATTTTAGGTATCAGAGTTATATTTGTGTCATGTAAGGAATTTGGTAGGACTCTTTCTTTGCCTGTTTTTCCAAATAATTAAATGGTATTGTAATAAATTGTTATTTAAATGTTTGGTAAAATGCACTCATAAATCCATCTGGTCCCAGGGATTTTTTTCTTAGGGAGCTCATTTATGGCTTGTTCAATTTCTTTTTCTAAAATAGGGTTACTTAAGTATTCTATTTCCTCTTCTGTTAATTTGAGTAATTTATATTTTTGCAAATATTTGTTCATTTCACTTGGATTATCAGGTTTATTGGCATATAATTGGGCAAAATTACTCCTAATAATTGTTCTAATTTCATTTTCATTAATGGTTTATTCACCCTTTCCATTTTTGATATTTATAAGTTAGTTTTCCTCTTTGCTTTTTTTTTAAAATCAAATTAACCAATGGTTTATTTATTTTATTGTTGTTACTTTTTGAGGGAACCACTTCTTAGTTTTATTAGATCAGTTTTTTAACTCTCAATTTTACTAATCTCTCTGGATTTTCAGCATTTCCATTTTGGTGTTTAATTGGGTAGTTCAGTTTATTCTTTTTTCTAGTTTTCTTTTTAATTTCTTGTCCCATTCATTGATCTATTATTTCTCTGTTTTATTTACATAACAGTTTAGAGATCTACATTTTCCCGCAAATTTTGGTATGTTATCTCATTGCTGTCATTCTCTTTCATGAAATTGTTGATTGTTTCTATTGTTTGTTCTTTAACTCACTTATTCTTTAGGATTTGATTATTTAGTTACCAACTAATTTTCATCCTTGTTCCATGACCCCTTATTAAAGGTAATATTTATTGTAGTGTATTTAATATTTCTTCATTTGGTTGTGCAGTTTTTATGCTTTAACACAATCAATTTTTGTGAAGGTATCATGTATAACTGCAAAAAAAATGTTACATTCCTGTTCTATTTCCATTCATTTTCTCAAGAGGTCTTTCATATCTAACTTTTCTAAAATTCTGTTCATTTCTTTAACTTCTCTCTTATTTATTTTATGGTTAAATTTATCTATTTCTGAGTGAGGAAAGTTGAAGTCCCCCACTAGTATAGTTTTACTGTCTATTTCCTCCTATACCTTACTCAACTTTTCCTTCAAGAATTTGGAAGCTATTCCATTTGGTGCATGTATGTTGAGTATTGATATTATTTCATTGGCTATCATTCTCTATTAGCAAATGTAGTTTTTTCTGATATATCTCCTTTAATTCAGTCTATTTTTGTTTTTACTTTGAGATCATGACCAACATTTTTAAAGCTAAAACTTATTGTCTTTATAGCAAACCATTTAATTTTGCATATGAATTATTCCTAATGAGGTTGTAGTGACAGAATTAAATAATTATGTTAAACTGGTGATGATTAATGTTTTATTACCTCCTTTTAAGTGTAATATTAACAATGGGAAGCTTATATTCTCTTCTATTCATTATGCAGTCTTGTACTGGATTGAGATACTGATATGTGATGTGGAAAGTTGGTAAAAGTTAAGCAGTTAAAACAGGTTGATGCAAACTGTTAAAAAATCAACAGAAGATCCTTGTGTTTTAAACCAAGGATATGTTTGCTATGAAAATATTTTCTAATGAGTCACAAAAGAATGTCAGTTTTTCAGACTCTTACTGCATCTGCTGAAAATCAAAATCTCAGTAGTAATACAGCATTGAATGTTGGCATGAGCAAACTTCATGCTGTGAAACAAAGTTTCTGCTAACTGATAATATCTATGGTATTTTCTGGCTATAAAAACCTTAGTGATTCCTTTCTATATATTCAGTGTTTTCCCCTCTGCAAGATTAAAGTAAGCAGTGTGTCTGAGAAGCTTTTCACAAATCATTTTTTTCCTTCAAAATATTTCTGATGGGGAGATGGTCACTCAAAATCAAGGCATACAATTCAACCAAACCTGTAATGCTTCACTAAGAAGAGAAAAAAATAGAGAACATTTTTCTCCAATGACTACTATTCAAATCTAAATGGGAAAGTATTGAGCTATTACACCGCCACCAGGGGGCCAAACCACATAGCTTCTTTGATTCCTTACTTATTAGGGAATTATTGTTAAGTTATTTCATCTTTGCATATCCATATTTTTCATTTAAAAATCAGTATGATGGCATTATCAACCTGTCTATCTGCATGGATTTGTTGAGACTGATAGGCTTATAAATTATCAGATGAAAAGTGATACAGGGTTATTAAAATAAAACATTGCTATCTGCCCCAACTTAAATAAAGTAGCATATAAAATATTCATTAAGTGCATACTACTTTTATTACCAAAACACATCTATTTTATGCATTTGAAAGCAAAAGCTACAAAATATATTCAAGCTACCTTACCTATGAATCATTCCATATTGATCTAATGAAGATACTTTAATCCCAAGTAGCCTTAATACATTGTAATGAAGGACTGTGTCATACTTCAGGCTATTGCACTGTTGACACTAATTCATATTTTCTTCTTGACACTTTCAAAATCAAATAAGGTTGTACTATACATATAAAAAGTGCTTTGCAAACCACAGTGTTATATAAATGATCATTATTGTGATTTATGTTGTTATTATTTTTTCCTAAAATGTATTAGTGTGATCCTAATTTTTGTTTTTGTTACATCACAATTCTGATTTTACCTTCCTCTTTTATGTTAGTTTTGATATTTTCCCTCTGTTCATAAATATAAATACTATATAAGGAACCCCGAAAAGAGGATTTATAGAGTATACATTACAACAGAGTAGGCCTTTAAATTGCAGTAATAAATATTTTAGGCCAGGTACAATTAAAGCAATGTGGATATACAGAGATATTTGGGGTTGCCTTCTTGGAATGGTCAGTGGATGCATGACCAAGTGTTGCTGCAACAATAATGGATGGTCCTGGAGGGTCATGAGCTTGGAAGTGGGTGAAGAGCAAATTGGAATGAGCAATATTGGTGTTAAGAAATCTCTTCCAACCTCTCTCTAATTCCACAATGTAACAACTTTATGTAATGTCCAGAGGAGAGGAGAAGAGACAGAAGAATTTGCCAGTGTTGTGGTTCATTTTTCCTCTCTTGGCAGATACAATAGGAGTAGTAAATTATGAGGAGAGAAATAGCAATCCAACAGAGCAGTCAACTACCAAATTAGCAGTTTAAGGGATTTGCTCTCCATTACCTGAATGAAGTGTGTTCCTTCTTGGTGATTTGTGGGGAACTTTCCTTTTGCTTCAAATCTTAGGCGAGTGGCTTTATGTAGTGATACTAATTTTTCCTACATATTAAAAAGTCCTCCCAATACATGCTCTTTTCATAAAACTATGCAAATAATTCTCTTATGTCATATTTAATTTCAACTAAAGCTAACATATTAACTTTATTGTACAAATGCAAAATATTAAAAGTCATGCATGAAATGAAGTGGTTAATAACTGTGACTCATTCACTATCGAGATCAATTAGTTAGTAAGCATTAATTAAGCACCTGCCGTGGGTCAGACAGTTTTAAGTGTTCCCTGACTTCAAGAAACTCACAATCTAATAGCAGAGACAACAAACAAATAAATATGTACTAACATACTATAAACAGGATAAAAAAGAAAATAATTGATAAAAAGAAGGTGCTAAGGATAAGAAAGAATTGGAAAACTTCCAATAGAAGATGGGATTTTAGTTGAGACTTAAAGAAAGCCAGGGAAATCAGTAGGCAGAAAGTAGAAGGGAAGTCAACTAAGATACTAGAGATGTAGGCAGAGAAAAGTGGTAAAAGTTGTTCTCTTCAATGCTTGGATACATCCAATATATCTTTGCATGGGAAGGAGGGAGGGAGGTGGGGAGGCAGTGAGAGGAGTTGTTTTATTAAGGGGGACAAGGGAGTGGAGGTGGCTAGGCCTAGGCAAGGGAGAAGTTGTTGAAGATGTCAACCTTATGATACTTGACAAGATTGGTTTCTCAATTTATGTACCAATTCCTCAATCCCTTATCTTCCCCTCCCTGTATTCCAGACTCTGATAGCCCTCCTTTCCAGATTGCTATGGGAACCCTGCTCTTGCTGTGATGTAACTGATATTGAAGCTGTTCCAGAAATCTCCAGTGGGAATAATATTAAAAGTTGTTTTTTCTTTCTTTTTGAGCAGAAGACTTACCAATGGTATAGTACATTCTTACCTATTTTAGCAGATTCAAAAATAATAGCAAACTAAGAGGAAAGAAATAGTAATCCAGCAGATAAAATTGTCACCTTAGGGCATTTGCTCCACATTACCTGAACCAGTGTATTTCTTCTTGGTGACTTGTGGGGAACCCTCCTTCTACCTCCAATTATAGGTTAGTGGTTCCTAGACTTTATGTAGTGACAAAAATGCCACCCACTTTATGCACAGAACAAATCATATTCTTAGATCATATTGAATTTTAAGTAAAATTAAGAATATATTATATTTTTATATAAATACATGAACAAAACTTGAAAATACAATGAAAGTAAGGATAAAACAAAGTGTATAATAACTTTGCCTTATTCACTTTCATAGTATAATAGAGGAGCCAAGGAAAGAATCCTTCGCAGTGATAATTGAATCGACATCTTAGATAACTCTGCTGAATGGAACTGTATACTTTGGAGCAGAATCTTTAAGAAGTACATGTGAATTCAAATTTGCTGAATCTTTGCCTACAAAAATTCTGTCCCATGTAATTTTGTGTGTACATGAGATTTTTTTTTAATATTGTGCTAAATCACAGGAATGATTTTTATTCTAAAACATATGTCCTTTTAGTCTAGTGGTAGAAAGAAGGGTAAGAAGGATGGTTTGGTTAGGGGATTACCTGTAAATGAGAGTGAAGAAAAATACCTTTTGAGGGCAAAGGAACTTTTCACTAAGGCAAAGAATTTAAACTCACTGTCATCTGAGGAATTGTTGAGCATGCCTATTATTCATTACCCAGCTCATACATATTAAATGACACAAGAGCCAGGCTGCTTAAAATTTTGGGGAGAAGGGTAAAAATTTTAAATCAAGATGAACAATGGAATTACTATGTTTGAAAATAAAATTTAAAAAATCTCATGATTAAGGAATATTTGGGAGTGGAATGAAGGGAGGTAGAACTGTCTGAATTAAAGGAAAGGCTGGATTTTAGAGCCTTTTTAAATAAGAAATCCAGTTTTATTCCTTTAAGGTAGTCTATAGTAACTTACATCAGGATAGTGAGTTCCCCAGAGCTTGAAGTCATCAGATAGAAGCCATATGACCCCACGGTTTGTATTGTAGAGAAAATTCATGATTTGGTAAGGGTTGTGCTAGATTGCCTCTGAGACTGAAGGTCTTTTCAACTATCAATGTTTTATGTGTAGAACATAGAAAAGAAAATGCTTTTCAAAGTTAATTTCTATAGTCATGTTTTTTCTAACATGAAAAGTATTTTAAATACCAATGAAAGTAAATACCAGCAAAGTATTTTCAAGTTGGAGATTTGCAGGGCCATCTGCAATGAACAGAAATGTACTTAGATGTATATACTATTCATATTTAGAATCATCTTTCCCATGGTGTACTAAAGTTCTTTGGAAGTCTATGCTCCTTACTGAGTAGATAAATTAATAAATCATTGTTACATTTTAAATTTACTTTCTTCATTTTTTGATACAAGGATGAACTAGCTCAACTGAGGCCCCATCATCACAAAAGCTGATTTATTCCTGTCAAAATCAATGACATTTTTGCTGCATATAAATGAAAATAATTGTTAGAATTTATGTAGTGCTTTAAGGTTTGTAAGCCTCTTTATAAATATCTTAATTTTTCTCAAAACAATCCTAAGAGGTAGATTCTATATTATCTCAATTTTATAGATGAAGAAACTGAGGCAGGCAGATATTAAAAAACTGGTCAGGGTCATACATCTAGTAAATATCTGAGGCCAGATTTGAACTCAGATCTACCTGACTCCAGTTCCAGTTCTCTATCTACTGTGACCTCTAGTTGCTATGTTAAAGATGAGATATATACCTAATAAATTTCAAAAGACTCATGATGGAAAATACTATCCACATCCAGGGAAAGAACTATGTAGTCTGAATGAAGATTAAAGCATACTATTTTCTCATTTTGTTGTTTCTTTCTCAGTTTTTCCCTTTCATTCTGATTCTTCCTTTCACAACATGACTAATGTTGAAATATATTTAATATGATTGTACATGTATAGGCTATATCAGATTGCATACCATCTTGGGGAGAGGAGAGAGGAGAGGGAGGGGGAAAATTAAAAAAATCAAAATCTTATAAAAGTGAATGTTGAAAATGAAAAATCAATTAATTAATTGTTTTTAAAAAAGATAGGATGCATAAGAGAATTAAATTCAATAGAGAGGATAATAACTATATTATTGTAAGATTAAATATGCAATTATGACAAAAATGTAAGTAGTAGTAACACATTAATTGAACTTAAAAGTAATGATATGCTGTTACAAGCAACCCTCTTAATTAGAGATTCATTTCACTTCATGCCTCCTGCTATTCATGGTTTGTCTATTTTAGAAGTCATGTTCCTGGACCTCTGGGGCAGCACCGGATAGGGATAAACTTCCCAGGGCTTACCATATTCTCTGTCTACATTCCAGGAATATTCTCAGGGCCACAGTTTGGATGTGCCCTGTTATCCAGCATGCATGGAAATAGCACACACTATATGTAATATGATTCACTGAATACCATTTGAACCTTGCATTCATTCATTCATTAAATAGTTGCTACTGTGTTTAGCCAAGAGATCTATTCCCACTTATGTTGAGTATAATGGGAGATTCAAATAATATACAGTCCCTATCCTCAATAAGCATACTCTATAAGATTGAAATACATGGTAAACAATGGATTTTACAAAACACAATTACAAGTGATATATATATAGACTACACAAGTGCTGTTATTTCAGAAGATGGACAAACCACTATGGGGTGGTTTGGTGTTAGAAAATTTCATGGAGGATATGGTATTTGCACAAAATTTTGACATAACTTTCCAGAAAAAAAGGAAAAGATTTGGCTTGGTAGACAGAAAGGAAAAGGCCATGAGCAAAGCTGTGGAGGAGGGAATGTGATCAGCATTTTGGGTAACAATGAATAGATCAACTAAGAGTAGTTGAGGTTAAGGCTGGGGATGTGAAAAGGCAGTTTGGGGCTAGATTATAGAGGTTATTAAATTGTCAGATAAAACCTATTCCCTCTCTCTGGAATATTCTAGAAATAAGAATTGAATTAAACATAGACACATGTTGATCTATGTTTATATGTGTGTATATAGGTGTATACATATATGTGTGTTCATGTGCATGTGCAGTTTTTCAAAAGAGAAAAAAAGTAGCTGGTCAAAAACTGACATCACAACTTAGCAGTATTCCATTGTCTTATTATTTCTAGATTTTTTTATCAATGATTCCTGGAATATTTTCTTCATTTTTCACAATTTTAGATGAATTTTAGCAATGTTAGAACAGATGCTATGTTAGATAAAAATTATTAGACATGAAATTTGTTAGGCATTTATTAGTCATGAATGCTATTTTTCTGATTTTCAAGGGAGTCACTGAACTTGATGCTGTTATGGTACAGCTTAGTTAACTGAAGGTTTCTATCTATTAGAGCAAGGAACTATATCACATTCTACTTTGAATATGAGCTTTTCAATGAAAACCTACTAGTAGCTTTTCTTTCTCTTATTTACAATAACGCTGTCAAACTCAAATTCAATCAGGGGCCCCTAAACCATCCCTGATGTTTACATATTAGTAAACCACATGTCATTATATATTTTATTTTTTGTTAATTATTTTTTTAAATATTCCTCAATTACAGTACTTTTAAAAAAGAGTAATGACCTATACCCGTCCTGTCCATCTGAATTGTCTTATCCTTTTGTCTATACCTATTGCTTATCTGCAAGTCTGTCTGTCTTCTTTCTCAAAAAGCTCAGTACCTAGCTGACAGTAGTTCTTTCCACTTCTAACTACCTGCCTTCATAGGTGAGGTCTTCAACAATATGTGTTGATGTTTCCTCAAAAACCCTGAAAATTCCATTACATGAATCTCTTCCAGTCCTGTGATGTACATGTTCACTACCTCAATCACTAACATTGATACGCATATACTTCATATCACTGTGACACATAACTCTGCTGCCTCCATAATCCTGAACTCTAAAATTTCCTTGTAAGATCATAATCTCATGGCTTCTCATTTGTCCCTTTTTCTAACTCCTGCTATTCTTCATCCTTGACTGTGACTTCTAGTCTTCTTCTAGTCTCTTTACTTCTCTTTGTTCTTCCAGTCTCATCCCTGCATTGTCCTAACTCAGTCCTCTATCTCTTGGTAGGTGACCTTGTCTGGAACTTTAAGGAGAATGTAAGCCTATGCTTCATGAGCTTCCTAATCTCTATTCTATACCTTCAAATCTCTCTCTATTTTCACCCATTCTCACTTCAATCATGCATCTACCAGGGAATGGTCACTCAAATTTGTAACCTCGGAGTAATCCTTTCTCCTTTCCAAGACCAATCCATCTCTTAAAGACCTCAACCTCATTCATTCGTATTTTAACTGGGAACTTGCACCATTGTTCAATCATCTTATTGTTCCATTATTCTCATATTCTCTCTGTTTCCTGGCTCCTTTGATTAACATTCTTAGATCTCATCCATCCTTAAATAACCTTTTCTTGACTGACATACTTACAAGTTATTGACCTGTATCTTACTTTATTTCACTTCCAAGCTTCTACAGAGAATTGCCTATACTCACTATATCCACTTTCTTACCACACACTGACTTCTAAATCTTTTACAGTAGGGCTTCCAACACCAGTATTCTAAAGAAACTATTTTATCCAAGGTTATTGATGATCCCTTAAAGGCTAAATCTGAAGGCATTTTCTGTCTCCTCATGTACATTGACCTCTGTAACTTCAACTTTTAACACTCTTGACCATCCCCTCCCTTGAAATATTTTCTCATTCTTTAGCTTCTGTCTGATTTCTCCTTCTCTATCTCCTTTGGCATCGTGCATCTACCACCCTTCTCATGTGGGTGTCATCAAAGTCATATTCACTTGCATCTATTTTCTCCCTCATTGAGCTCATCAAATTCCATGAACACAATTACCATTCCTATGTAAATGACTCTCTAGTCTAGCCCTAAGATCCAATTTGAACTCCAGTCTACTGTATTACCAATATATATGTCCCATATCACTGTTGGACATCTCCACTTCAATGTCCTGCTAGCATTCCCAATTCAGCATATCCAAAGCAGAACTGATTTTTTTTTCACTTCTCCTCATCCAAACTTTCCTATTTAGGGCAAAGGCACCACAACCCTTCCAGTTAACCAATTTTGTAACCTTGGAAAAATCATTGATATTTTCCTTCAATGTCCTTATCCAATCAGTTATTGTTTAATTTCCTTCTTTGTCTCTCAACTCTATCCCCTCAACTCTAGCCAAAAGGCTCCAGCTATATTTCAAACTCTGATCACCTCTCACCTAAACTATTAAAATATCTTCTTAATTTGTATTATTATTTCCTTCTTTTCCAAATCTATCATCCACATAGTTCCCAAAATAAATTCCCCAAGGCATGTGTGACTATACCACTTCTTCACTTACAAACCTTCAGTGGCTTTTAATCACTTTAAAAAAAATTAGGGGGGGTGGAGCCAAGATAGCAGAGTGAAAGCAGTGACTTGCTTGAGCTTTCCCCCAAACCCCTCCAAATACCTGTAAAAATATGACTCTAAACAAATTCTAAAGCAGCAGAATCCACAAAAAGATAAAGTGAAACAAATTTCCAGCCCAAGACAGCCTGAATGGTTGATCAGAAAGGTATATTGCACCAGGCTGGGAGAGGAGTGAAGTTCAGTGTGGGTACACTGGCAAAACAGACCTCAGTGAACCTGGAGCAGGCCTCAGGAATTACGGGCAGCTGTGGCAGTTTCCAGACTTCTCAACCCATGAACACCAAAGACAACTTAGAAGGTCAGTGAGAAAGGTCTATGACCGCAGTGGGAGAGAGAAGCTTGGTCCCAGCCCCAGTCCCTGAGCATGACCCCAGTGCAGCAGGTACTTCCTGAGCTTCCATCCCACAGACTGAGGGGGAATCAAGTTGGAGATTGCAGAGATCTCTTTGCCAGTGCTGAGGCAGGAATCCCTTGCTTTGCCCATGCTTAGATCTGGGTCACAGTTCTGGGTGGTGGTCCTAGGACAAGAAGGAGCAGTGGTGTGGTAGAACTTGTAGTGGCTGTGGAGAGAGAATCCTCCTCACATTTCCAACATAGAAAAGAGTGCTTGTGGTCACTCATAGACCAGAGCACAGGCCAGTAAGGAGTAAACACCTCACCCGTTATCAAAGAACTGAAAATTTACAAGTCACTAGAAGTATCTCTGAAAACAGCTGCACAAACCCCCTGAAACTTAGGACAGTGCATTCTCCACACTGGAAGCAGATTC
Source organism: Vombatus ursinus (assembly GCF_900497805.2). Taxonomy (NCBI): domain Eukaryota; kingdom Metazoa; phylum Chordata; class Mammalia; order Diprotodontia; family Vombatidae; genus Vombatus; species Vombatus ursinus. The sequence goes on along the minus strand of NW_020948910.1, from coordinate 16,453,437 downwards.
CCTACCTTAACAAAGAGTTTAAAACTCAAGTAATTGGCTGGGATCATGACCAAGCCTCACAAAAATGTCAGACCATAAAATCTTTCTTTGGTGACAAAGAAGATCAAAACATACAACCAGAAGAAGACAACAAAGTAAAAGCTCCTACATCCAAAACCTCCAAGAAAAACATGAATCAGTCCCAGGCCATGGAAGAGATCAAAAAGGATTTTGAGAAGCAAGTAAGAGAAATAGAGGAAAAACTGGGAAGAGAAATGAGAGTGATGCAAGAAAATCATGAAAAACAAGTCAACAGATTGCTAAAGGAAACCCCCCCAAAAAAACATACTGAAAAAAATAACATCTTAAAAAATAGCCTAACTCAAATGGCAAAAGAGGTCCAAAAAGCCAATGAGGGGAACAATACCTTAAAAAGCAAAATGGGCCCAATGGAAAAGGAAGTCCAAAAGCATACTGAAGTAAAATTATACTCAGCAAACTGAGTATAATTCTTCAGGGCAAAAAAATGGTTATTCAGTGAAATAGAGGACTTTCAAGCATTCTTGATGAAAAGACCAAAGCTGAATAGAAAATTTGACTTTCCAATACAAGACTCAAGTGGAACATGAAGACGTAAACAGGAAAGAGAAATCATAAGAAACTTATTAAGGTTGAACTGTTTACATTCCTGCATGGAAAGATGATATGTGTAACTCATGAGACCTTTGTCAGTATTAGGATAGTTGGAGAGAAAAAATTATATGTATGTATGCATGTATGTATGTATGTGTGTGTGTATATATATATATACACACACATAGAGAGAGAGAGAGAGAGAGAGAGAGAGATGGATGGATGGATAGAGGGCACAGGGTGAGTTTAAGATGAAGGGGTCATATTTGGAGAATAAAATTAAGGGGTGAGAGAGGATTATACTAGGAGAAGGAGAAAGGGAGAGGTAGCATGGGGTAAATTATCTCACAAAAAAAAACAGAAAAGAAAAGGCTCTTACAGTGGAGGGGAACCGGGGGAAGGTGAGAGGAAATGAGTGAATCTTATTCTCATAGGATTTGACTTAAGGAGGGTATAACATACACACTCAGTTGGGTGTGGAAATCTGTCTTACCCTACAGGAAAATAGGAGGGGAAGGGGACAAGAGAGTAGGGGGATGATAGAGAGGAAGGCAGATTGAGAAAGGGGGTAATCAGAAGCAAATACTTCTGAGGAGGGACAGGGTCAAAAGAAAGAATAGAATAAGTGGGGGGGCAGGATAAGATTAAGGGAAATAGAGTTAGTTTTTCACAGCATGTCTACTGCATAACTGCACAAGTATAGCCTATATTGAGTTGCTTGCCTTTTCAATGAGGGTGGGTGGGGAGGGAGGAAGGGAGAAAATTTGGAACCTAAAGTTTAAAAAAACATGTTAAAAAATGTTTTCACATGCAACTGGGAAATAAGAAATACAGGAAATGAGGTACAGAAATCTATCCTGCCCTACAGGAAAATAGAAGGGGAAGGGGGGAAGAGATAGCAGGGAAAGCAGACTAGAGGAAGGGGTGTTCAGAATGCATGCCATCTTGAGGTGGGGCGAGGGGTGAGATGGGGTGAAAATTTGGAACTCAAAATCTTGTGGAAGTAAATGTTGAAAACTAAAAATAAAAAAAAGAAATTAAAAAAAAAGAAATAAAGAAAGGTTGGCAATTCAAAAAAAAAAAATAACACCTTAAAAAATAGCCTAACTCAAATGGCAAAAGAGGCCCAAGAAGCCAACGAGGGGAAGAATACCTTAAAAAGCAAAATTGGCCCAATGGAAAAGGAAGTCCAAAAGCTTACTGAAGAAAATACTTCCTTAAAAAGTAGAATAGAGCAATTGGAAGCTAATGACTTTATGAGAAATCAAGACACTGTAAAACAAATCCCAAAGAATGAAAAATTAGAAAACAATGTGAAATATCTCATTGGAAAAACAACTGACCTGGAAAATAGATCCAGGAGAGAGAATTTAAAAATTATTGGACTATCTGAAAGCCATGATCAAAAAAATAGCCTTGACATTGTCTTTCAAGAAATTATTAGGGCAGCTAGGTGGCGCAGTGGATAGAGCATGGACCCTGAAGTTAGGAGGACCTGAATTCAAATCTGGACTGAGACCAAACACTTGACATTTAATAGCTGTGTGACCCTGGACAAGTCACTTAAGTCCAATTGTCTTAAAAAAAAAAGAAATTATTAAGGAAAACTGCCCTGATATTTTAGAAGCAGGAGGCAAAATAGAAATGGAAAGAATCCACTGATCTCCTCCTGAAAGAGATCCCCAAAGGAAAACTCCTAGGAATATTATAGTCAAATTCCAGAATTTCCTGGTCAAGGAAAAAATGTTGCAAGCAGTCAGAAAGAAACAATTGAAGTACTGTGGAAACACAATCAGGATAACACAAGATTTAGCAGCTTCTATGTTAAGGGACTACAGGGCATGGAATATCATATTCTGGAAGGCAAAGGAGATAGGATTACAACCAAGAATCACCTACCCAGCAAAACTGAGTATAATCCTTCAGGGGAAAAAATGGTCATTCAGTGAAATCAAAGACTTTCAAGCATTGTTGATGAAAAGGCCAGAGCTGAATAGAAAATTTGACTTTCAAATACAAGACTCAAGTGAAACATGAAGAGGTAAACAGGAAAGAGAAATCATAAGACACTAATTTAGAACCCAAAGTTTGAACTGTTTACATTCCTGCATGGAAAGATATATTTGTAACTCAGGAGTCCTTTGTCAGTATCAGAGTAGTTGGAGGGAAAAATTATATGTATATGTGTATATGTATATATAGATAGAAAGATAGAGGGCACAGGGTGAGTTGAAGATGAAGGGGTGATATCTGGAGAATAAAATTAAGGGGTGAGAGAGGATTATACCAGGAAAAGGAGAAAGGGAGAGGTAGAATGGGTAAATTATCTCACATAAAACAGACAAGAAAAGGATTTTACAGTGGAGGGGAAACGGAGGGAAGGTGAGAGGGAATGAGTGAATCTTATTCTCATTGGATTTGGCTTAAGGAGAGAATAACACACACACTTAATTGGATATGGAAATCCATCTTACCCTACAGGAAAATAAGGGGGAAGGGAACAAGAGAGCAGGGGGTTGATAGAGGGGAAGGCAGATTGCAAAAACAAACACTTCTGAGGAGGGACAGGGTCCAAAGAGAGAATAGAATAAATGGGGGATGGGATAGGATTAAGGGAATATAGTTAGTTTTTCACAACATGACTACTATGGAAGTGTTTTGCATAACTACACATGTATGGTCTGTATTGAGTTGTTTGCCTTTTCAATGATGTTGGGTGGGGAGGGAGTAAGGGAGAAAATTTAGAACCCACAGTTTTAAAAACATATGTTAAAAATTTTTTTTACATACACCTGGGAAATAAGAAATACAGGAAATGGGATATAGAAATCTATCCTGCCCAATAGGAAAATAGAAGGCCAAGGGGTTAAGAGAAGAGGGGGAGAGATAGAAGGGAGGGTAGATTAGGGGAAGGAGTGTTCTGAATGCATGCCATCTTGGAGTGGGGGGAGGGACGATATGGGGAGAAAATTTGGAACTCAAAATCTTGTGGAGGTGAATGTTGAAAACTAAAAATAAATTTTAAAAAATAAAGAAAAGAAAAAAAGAAACAAAGGACAAAAAAACATGTTTAAAGTTTTGAGTTCTAAATTCTATCCCAACCTCCTTCCCTCCCTTCCCCCTTCCTGAGACAGAAGCAATCAGATATAGGTTATACATGTGACATTATGTAGAAAATTTCCACAGTAGTCGTTTTGTACAAGAAAACTCAAATAAAAGAAATAAAAGTAAGAAAGTGAAAAATACCATGCTTCAGTCTACAATCAAACAATATCAGTTCTTTCTTGGAGGAAGATAGTATGCTTCATCATTAGTCCTTTTGGATTGTCTTAGACTATTGTATTGCTGAAAGTAGCTAAGTCATTCACAGTTCTTCACCAAACAATATTGCTTACAACACATAATGTTCTAGTTCTGTTCACTTCACTATTCATCAGTACATGTATGTCTTTCCATGTTTTTTTTTTCTGAAAAAAAAAGAAAAAGAAAAAAATATATGCACCTTGTCCTGACATTTCTTATGTCACAATATGGTCTCAACCTTTCTTTCTAGCCTATTTGAAATTAATCTCATTAAAGAAGTCTGTGTTCCAGGCAAAAATAATGGCTCCCTATTACCTTTAAAATAAATATAAAATGTTCCATATTTGGAACTCTCTCCCTCCCTTTCTCCACCCCTTGGCTCCATCTTTTACAAGAGGTCTTTCCTGGTCCTCCTTAATGCTAGTGCCTTCCCTCTGAATTTATCCCCAGTTTATCCTGTGTACAACTTGTTTCTGCATAGGTTTTTTGCATATTATCTCCCCTGTTAGACTACGAGCTTCTTGAGACCAGATAATGTGATATTTTTTGTTTGTTTTATATTCTTATTGATTTTTTTATATTTCCCAATGCCAGTGTCTGGCACTCAGTAGACACTTAATATCTCATGGATTTGAATTGTTTCTCCAAAACTCAACTTTACATCTTCCACTGCCATGAATTCACACAGGCTTGTTTCCCCATGCCTGAAATATACTCCACCCTTACCTCTGCCTATATAAATCCTTACATTCCTTCAAGGTTCAGCTAAAGTATCATGTCCATGAAGCTTTTCTTGATTCCACTGAGTGCTATGTTTACATATTCATGTACCAATCATATCTCTTAGCAAAATATATACTCCTTAAAAAGCAGAGATGAATATATGTGTATATATAGTTATTATGCTAATAGCTTTATGTGTTTTTTATTTGTATCTTATATGAGCTTTTATAATAAGACAATAATATTTTCTTTGAATTCCTGAAAAAATTTCCAGCCAGCTATGATATTCATAGTCTGATGCCATTTAACAGATGAGAAAACCAAGGCTGGGAGCCAGGTTAAGTGATTTCCCTAGGGTCACAGAGTTAGTGAATGTGTGGGACGGGATTTCAGCTCTTTCTGACTCAAAGTCCTACATTCTTAATCACTGCTTTATGTAGCTCCTTCTAACTGGTTTTAGATTATGATTTGTAGATTGAAGGGAAATTAGAAGTAAAAATAAGGATCATTTAAGTGATTTTCTTCAGACTGATAATACAGCTCTATGAGCTTTGTGAAACATTTTTAGGTCAGAACATAGGCATTGTTATGGAATAAATCAAAAGTGGACCAATCTAGCCCCTTATACTTTGTGATTTTGTGTTTCTTAAATTAGAGTTAATGTCAAATCAGGTAAAAAAGGAAAGAAGTGAGGGAGGAAGGGAGGAAGGAAAGAAGGGAGGAAGGGAATGAGGAGGGAGGAGAAGACAGAGAGAGGAAAGGAGGAAGAGAGGGAAGAAGAGAAGGATAAAGAAAGACAATCTTTACAGATGCATACAGTTCTGGCAAGGAATTCTGTGTTTTGTTCACTCCCATCATTGCCTCTGAAAAAAATCATTCTCTGTGGCATCACATTACATTGAAGCATAAGAGAAGAAATTCATTCTCTAAGCCACCTTTCCTAACACTCCTGAATAATCTGAAGAGACCCTCTTTGTGCCAAAGATGAAATGCAATAATTTATTTAGCTTAAACCATTTGTATTGCCAGATCCAATTCACCTGAGCCTTACCAGAATTTGTATATAAAATTAATGAGCTAAAAGTAAATTAATCCAAATTCAAATTTATATTTGGCATATTTGGATTGGCTTTGCTTTTTAGGGGTAAACAAAGCTTGCTAGTGCTTTCCATTTTTGTGTGTGTGTGTGTTCCTGGTTCTTTATTGCACATTGAGTTGACCCTGATTTGTTTTTTAATTGCTGTGCTGTCTACCACACATTGCAGCCTATTTTCTAAATGATAAAGTCAGAAATTAAACATGGATTATTTTTATTTCCCAGTTTTCTCTTCCTTTCTTTGGAGGCCATTGAAAATGGAAGAAATAGAAAGCTGAAAGGTCAGAGCAAACCCTGATTCATTAATTGAACATTAAAAACTAGTCATATAAAGAAATATAGCCAAAGCATTTCTCTTGTGTGTGGATATGGCTTGTCTTTTATTGAATAGAAATTCTTTCTATATGTTCAAGAGTACAGATTTTATATATAATGTGTTTCATATTTGAACTATCTTCACATAGTAATCAGTTCATCACTCCTCTGCATCCTCCTCTATGAAAGGCAATTTGAAGATACAGATGACAAGCTGTGGAAGATATTCATCCATCGGCAGCATCAGGCTCTTTGGCAGTTTCCTGGACTTTTATTAATGGGTTTACATTTGCCCACATGTCTTTTATGTGGTTAAATTACAGATGGATCTTATTTAGAGTCTTGTATTTTTTAATGTCTTGTATATGTTAACTTTTGAATTTATGCACACTATTTTTCCTATTGATAAGTTTTGTGTGCACATATGTGTGTGTCTCAAAGGATTCATAGTTTTAGAAGAAATCAGAAAGTTCTTCATATATACAGGGCATTGGATGTGCATGCACACTTCTTCACATGTAGCTCTGTAATAAGTTCAGCCTTAACTGTGCCAAAGGATAAAAAGCTATATGACTTAAGTCAGAATGTTTGGCAAAGTTTTGGGGGAATTTCAGTGATGTGTGATCAGTTTTAGTATTGAACAACTTCCCTTCATCTTTAAATGATAAAAAATGGGCTCACCTTTGGTGAACTGGGCTGCTACCTTTTCAAAACCACACTTTATATCTGGAATCTGTTACAAGTGAAAATGATTTTGGTGGCATTAATCTTGCCCTTACAAAATATTGCCACATTACAAAGGAAAGTTCCAGATCCCAACTGGCAGGAGTCTAAACTTAAGATGAGCTAGCTAAATTTTTCAGAAGCATATCTGACTAAAACTCAAGCAAAAATCTATTTATATACATTCCATTTTCATTTTTCAAAGTAGATATTTAAGAGGCAGCTAGGTGGTGCAATGGATAGAGCACCGGCCTTGGAGCCAGGAGGACCTGAGTTCAAATCCAGCCTCAGACCAAACATTTGACACTTATTATCTGTGTGACCCTGGGCAAGTCACTTAACCCCAATTGCCTAAAAAAAAGAAATAGATATTTAAGTGTCTATCAACAGTTTTTAATCTTAATAATTTCTGACACTACTCAAACTTTAAAACAGATATGCAATATATGAAAATCTATACCCACTAAAGTCTTAAATTTTGGTATCTTTTGCATCTAAGGTTTAAACCTTAAATCATATCTGTCACAGGACCAGATAGTAGAGACTTATGGCAATAAATGTTTGGTAATTTTGCTTCTTTTTAGCTGTATTAAGACCTGCTCCACCAAACTTGTGTATTTTCTCAACTTTTGACTGGCTGAAAAAAAACTATCCAATAAGATTATGGATTTGTAAGCCTTAGAGGGAATCTAGTCAAACCCTTTCATTTTACAGATCTAGAAATGAGGTTCCCTGCGAGGCAAAGTTACTTTCTTGTGGTCCCCCAGTAGTAAGTGTCAGAACCTGGAATTTCAACCTAGATCTTCTAATCACAAATTCCAAACTCTAAATGTTATTCAGTAAGACAAATAATCTATTAAGACATTTTAAAACTATTTTTAAGATACTAACACAGTGAAGTATATTTTGTCATTTTTATAAGACTGTGGAGGTAATAGCTGTAATTTCCCTGAGAGAATTAAATAATTTGGCCAAGTATAATTGACGTCAACGAAAGCTATCCCAATTGAATGTTATCCATTGGTTGCCAAGTCTAATTTCAGAGCTGGCATTTTATATTAAACATTATTTAAAAGAAGGTTGTGTTAATGTTCTTTCTCAGCTAAACCTGTATGCTAAGACTTCTCCACATCTGATTTTGGCATTTTAAATGGAATGAAAATATACGTTTGTCTAGTCTGGAGATTAGGAGAAAACTCATAGTATTGAGGAATGCTGCTGAAGTTAAAATAATTGGAGGAATATTTGTGCTTGAATAGGAAGGTTGTGTAAAGTAGTGCTCACTTAGCAGACTTTAAAAAAGCATATTTATTTTGCAAAGCATCAGTCATAGGCAATGTATTTTTTTTAAATGAGATGATCATAATTTAGCTTCAGATGAGTTCTTCTTTGCAGATTTTTTCCATCATTTCTTTTTCAACTGAAATCCTAATTTCTCCCATCAGTCATGAATGTTCTTTCTTTGCTTAGAAGTTCACATGAAATTCTAGTTCCCTTTTCATTTGACCCTAGTTTTGTTTACCTCCCATGGTCTCCTCTACACTCTACTTCAAACATGGCCCTAGTCCCCTAGTGGGTCAACTAAATCATTGGCCCCACTTGCTGAATCCTGCTGATCACTGTTATACTGGTCCTCTTTCCAACCCTCATGTAATTATGGGGCGAGTGGGGGAAGGTTGGAAGAAGATCAAAGCAATTTTGCCACAGCCAGAGGATTGGAATGAATCCCCTGCTACCATAGGTCCCTCTTCCAGATTTCTGCCCCCACCTCTGTCCTCACCCTTCATCAAAGGGCAAATCAGGTACCATTATTGTCTTTTGAAAAGTTACAATAAGGAGCACACATTGTGACTATATGGGCATGAATTTCTGACTTTTTTTTGAAAATTCAAAGAATAAAATTTCTGCATTTATGTTTGAGCTGGATTTAGTAATCAAAGCATAATATAGTTTATTATGAAGGGTATTGTAGCATAGAAAAGGCTGGCACAATAGAAAGAGTAGCATGGTGGGAAGAGCACTGGACTGTCAATCAGAGGACATTGTTTTAGTCCCAAATATTTTGCTTACTAGCTATCTGATGTTCAACAAGTCACTGTCTCTGAATCTCATTTTCCTCTTCAGTTAAATGAGAGAGTTGGAGAAGTTAATATCTAAGGCCCCATCCAGCTTTAAAGTACTTCAGTTCTTGAATTTTAATATATCTATGTATCTGTTTATCCATCATCCACTGACTATCTAACTACACACATACATACACATAGAGTCAATTCAGGAAAAGAAAGAGTCATCCCTTGCATAAGTATTTGGACTATAAATATCTGGGAAATTTTAGTTGTGTTGAAATTGACATTAACTGAAGCGTGGAAACCTGGAAAAAAATGTTGAAGGTTGGCAACCTTTCTTGGATTGAATGGAAAAAAAAAAAAGATGGCTCAGGGGACAGAAAACTTTAAAACATATCCTCCATTCTTATATAACTAAGCTCTTGATGTAGTAAAAAATTTGATTGTAAGAGCAGTTTTTTTTTAGAGTAAAACCAAGAAAAGTTATAAATTATAGAAGAAATGGTGCTGTAAATAATTTGATGATTTTTTTTTCAAAAACAATGTGCTATTTTAATATATTGGACAACTTCAATTTATAACTAAGGTACAGAATGAAAAAAAGTTTTGTTAATTACCACTTTGTACAGTCAGTTTAGCCCTTGCCAGAGGAAATACATTGGATGATATTTTATTTCAGATGACTGTCTATGAAAAAGAGCGTCTTGTATCTGCTTGGCAAAGGGAAAGTGGGATTAGTGAGGGATATTAAAGAGAGGTGGAGAGGACAGACAGATTCTAGGACTTTGAGACTGATAGCAGAAAACAACTATTAGAGAAGTCATCCTGGTACTATAATCTTATTAAAACTTAGCCACCTGGTATTTATTTTTCCTATTGAGTTGCCAGTAGCCACCGTGAGGTATCATGCCAACAAGGGCTATGGATAAAGGAGGCAGGAAGGGAAGTTCCATGGAGATTGGACTGTTTGTCTTAGTCCTTTTTCTGTCTTGGCTAAATGACATTGACCTCTAATGAACAGGAGGTCTCCTTGGTACACAGTTATGGTAGCATGAGACACATGGTTCATTCTTAATTATTTTTAATGACTCCTGTAGAATTTTGTGGGTTTATTTAATGGCCACCTTAGATACATAGACAAATAGAAAAGCTTTTCTTACATTTCATATTAGTTATCAGCAGCTTGGCACATTTTAGTACCTCAATGTTTTGACAGGTAATTTGTTAATACAAATAAGTGAATACTATATGTGAAAAACTTTTCAAATCTTACAAACATGTCAATACTTTCTTTTTTTCTGCAAGGTGACTTCAGGTGTTTTAGGTAGTCATTATTGTTTAGTTTATTAGTTGTATTCAAGTCTTCGTGACCCCATTTGACATTTTGTTGGCAAAGATACTAGAGTGGTTTGCCATTTTCTTCTTCAGATCATTTTTAATATGTGGGGAAATTGACACAAACAGGGTTAAATGACTTGCCCAAGGTCGCACAACTGTTAAGTTTCTGAGGCTGAATTTTAATTCAGATTCTCCTCACTCCATTCCTGGTACTTGATCCACTGTGCTACCTAGTTGCTCATTATCCTTGCCATTACTCCGTAACCTTATAAGAGATGATTAAAAAGTTTTGAAGTAATAACCATTATACTATCTTGCATTTTCTGATGCTTTATGGCTTTCAAAGATTTTATATAATATATATATAAAATTGGAACATTATATAACATATATATGTATAGCATTAATAACATAGTGTATACATATGCAATAATAATACACAATTGTTGATCAAGTACTCACACACAATATGTGAACAAATGCAACAAGGTAGATTTCTCTGAATTTATGTGGACTGGTCTCAATATTAAGGGTCTGCTTAAAAATAATTCTTTCTGGCTCATTTTATACCCACTTAGGGTTCCCTGGAAACTTCAGAATGTGTAACATGAGTAGATCTCTAGAGCTATGGGTTTAAGGCATGATGTCCTTGGAGTCAGAACCAGAAAACCAGTAAAGCTGCTGATAGAAAATAGTTACTAAATCATAGGGAGCTAATGAAAGCTTTGGGGAAGAGAATTGACAGAATCATTGTCTTGATCTGATGTATGCCAGCAAGGTATGTTGTGAAATGACTTGAGATTCTATTTTGAAGTGCAGGACTTGTAATCAAGTCAGAACCTCTTAATTAACCTGGGGAATAGAGCTATGAATAGGAATCATAATTTGCTACGCTCTTTCCTCTGTTACTGATCTGAGAGGAAAGAAATGCTTCAGGTATGCCCTATCTAGGAGAGCTTGGGGTTGAATTTCCTCATACGCATTCCTCACAATGATTTATCTGTTACCAACCAAACTTTTAGCTTACTTCTGTGATGCCATAGACACAGAGAAACAAATGGAAATTTCTCAGAGCCCTTCACTCCTGCAGGAAATATACAATCAGAGGTTGTGCCTTGAAGGAGATTCCTGAAGTCAAAAACTACAAGGAACCCCACAAATGTTACACCAAAAGGTAGAGGTTAAATGGATCTCTGAGGTCATGGAAGCTACACTGATTCTGAAACACAGCTCAATCTGATCTCCATGGACAGGACACACAGGATCAGAAAAAAAAAGTGCAGCTGGTTTGATTATCAATGTCCACTTCTGAGCTTCCACAAGTCTCTCAGTTACCCTCACCCATCCCCCAAATCATTATTGTTGTAACTTTCCTCAAGACCAACACTTTATTGATCATGTACGGTGGGCATCTATCTTTGATCTCCCATGGCTCTGATTGTCTGGTAATTCTTCCTAATGGGAGCTTCTAAGCTTGGGTTTAATTTAAGCTACTTTCATTTGTGCTTATTGACAACAGGAGCACAAAATATACATTTACCTAATATATTTTCTGTGGAAGGCATTACCTAAAATTCAGTATTTAGTCAGGGCATATAGATCTCATCAGTAAATCAATGAAAAAGTTTTTAATAAACATTTTCTTTGTGCCCAGCCTAGCTAGGTGTTATAGGGAATAGATAGGAGTTTAATGTTGGGGAGACAGAATTAACTTATAATATAGTGAATGAACACTTAAATGTTGAAAATATATGACAGACTATAGAAATATTATCATAAAAGTTACAAAGGATATGCTAGCATAAATTAGAGGAGATAGAGAAGGCTGTCAGAGAAGAAGGTGGAACTTGAGCTGGGTAAGATTTGGCTAGGCATCAAGTAATTGAGAAGAAATTCAAAGAAGAAGAAAAGAGTCAGGGAAGAGCAGAGTTAGGAGTAACTATGGCATATTCCAGAGATAGTGAAGAGACTGAAAACTTGGACGATAGATTTGTGTTAAAAGTAGCAAATAAATAGGTCTGACATATCCAGATTGTGGTGAACTTTGAAAATTAAGGAAGAGAATTTGAATTTGATGTAATATCTTGTAGTAAAGATCCACTCACTTCAGGTTCTTAGGTTAGAGAGTGACACAATGTGAACATGCCATGTTAAAAACTTTAGATTGGAGGAGAAAGAGATGGGATACAGGGAATCCAATTAGGAAACTTCAGAAAATACATATATGAGATGATAAGGACCTGGACTAGAGTAGTAGCAGTAAGAATGAAGAAGATAGCTTGAATCAGAGGGATAGTGCAAAGTAAGAAAAAAGAGAATGTAGAGATACATTATCTAAAGGGAATAAAGGAGAGGAAAAAGCTAAACATGCATGTACTCATGCATATTGAGACCAAGATCATGGAATCACAGAATCTGAGAGTTTGAAAACACCTCAGCAAATGTCTTTTTAATAAGAAGGCTTTCCTGATTCTCCCCTTTATTCTGGTGTCTTCTATCTATTAATTATCTCTAATTTATCCTGTACTTACATATAACATCTATAACATACATTTGTACTATATAAAATATGTTTATATATGTATATATATATGCATATATGTTTTGGACATACCTATTTACATGTTGTCTCACCATTAGACCATGGGTTCCTTGAGAGCAAAGACTGTTGTTTGCCTTTCTTTATGACCACTGTGCCTGGCACAAAGTAGGTGACTGACCTACTGATACTCAGTGGGAATCCCCACTGTAACATACCTGACAAATGGCCATGTAGCGTCTGCTTGAAGATCTCCAAAGACCGGAGCTTGCCACCCCCACATATATCAAAACAATCCATACTATTTTTCTACAGCTCTAATTGAAAATACATTTTCGCCCTCCATAATATCAAGCCTAATTTGTTTTCTTTGAAACTTCTATCCATTGTTCCTGGTTCTGCTCTTTGAGATCAAAGAGAACTGAATATATATGTGCATATATATGTATATATATGTGCATATATGTATATATATGTACACCCACACACACGTACACATATATAGGAGACAGACAGACAGAGACTGACTCAAGATGCTTCTCTACCCTTCTACCCTGAATCTTCTTCTCTGGACACTTGCCAACTTGTCAATCTTCTTTTTAAACTGTGGTATCCATAACTGTATACAGTATTTCAAATTATGTCTAAAAAAGGTCAAGTATAGTAGGACTATCATATATCTATTCATGGGAATTATTCATGTGACTCAGCAAGCCTTCAGTTTTTTGGCTATCGCATCACACTGTTTACTAATGTTGTGCCTGCAGTCCACTAAAATCCCCAATTCTTTTTCAGACCAATTGCTCTCCAAAGTTGTCTCTCCTCCTCGTCTTTCACTTGTGGTGTATATACCCTGCTGTAATCTATTCTTCACACATGTTCGACCTAGTAGAATTCTATTGCAACATTTTTTCTATGCCAGTGACTAGCTACATTCTAGTGTCTTCTACTGGTAATCTACCAAGTATGGCAGCTAAAATTTTCTAGGTAGCAATACAGGATATCTGTGGTAGACCAGCAAGTTCTTTTGTGTATCCCCATATAAAGCTCTCTGAGGGCAGAGATCAGGATCTTCCATACTTATTGTTTCCCACAGACCTGGTGTCCCCAAAGTCTAAGTGCAGTTCTAAGTGTCAGCAGCATAAAACTATACTTAGAGTTTGGGGGCACTCTGTGTATTGTCACAGAATATTAGACCTGGTAGAAACTTTAAGATGACTCATTTCACTCCCTTCATTTTTTAGTTTGGGAAACAGGCCCACAGAGGAAAGTGTTACTCATTTTAATAAGCCTCTCTATAACTACACACATCTTCATTTTTATATTGTGCAACAATACTTTGTCATTCATTTCTTTTAAGTGATTCACATAGCTATTTGCAGCAGAGCTGAGAATAGAATCCAGGTTTTTCTGACTCCAAGGTGACCATTTTACATAGTGCCTTATATATAAGTAGTTCCCTAATAATTTTTGGATGAACCAATAAAGTATAAACATTTTTATCGCACTTTAAATTCTAGTGCAGTCAAAGATGTTGGTGTTGCATTTGTAACATACTCTGACAATTACTTGAAAAAAGACATTAGGATCTATACCCTATTTATTTGACACAATAGGTATTTATTAGTAGCCTCAAATGATGACAAGGTTCAGAGTGAAATATGTGAATAAATGTTAAAAAAAGTGAGGAAGGGGGCTTCAATGAAGAAAATTACGGGAAAATAATAGCAAGGAAACCAGTAAATACTTTTCTCTTTAGATCTCCTCCCAAGCCTTATTTTTTTCTGCCCCTCATGTCTTTTCCAACTTCCGTTGCCTTAGAACCCTTCCAAAATTCCAGTTTTCGCCACCTCAGTCATTCTGTTTCAGACTTTTTTTTTCAGATAGCACTGCTGACAGTGTTGCATAAAAACACATGCAGATACTAAGTAGAAAAGTCTGCTAGTCATGTTACATTGCAGAGAAGTCATATAGTTATTAGCACAACCACACAGCACTTTTAAGTTATAACTCAGTGTATAAATCCATCCCTCCTTGTGTCATTTTCCAAAACATACTTATTTTAATGAATCTCCCTATAGTATGCAACTGTACCTTTTTTTCTTAAGGATGACTCATTTTTATTTATATTTACTTCCATGATACAGTTCCCCTTCTCTATTAAGGGAACTTTCCCTTGTCCACAAGACTAAAAACAAAACAAAAACAAAAAGAAAAAAAAAAACTTGGCCAAAACAAAAACATCGAATGCATGTGCAACATTTCATACCCCTATTCTCCCATGTCTTCCCTAAAGTGAGTGAGATGCCTTTTCTCCTCTCTTCTCTGAACTAAGCTTTGTCATTATAATTTTTCTGAAACTTTCTGTTTCATGTTATTGTTCTTTCTGTTTACATTGTTGTAACCATTTTGTGTATTGTTAGCCTGACTTTGGTTACTTTGATCTACATCAATTTATGTGTTTTCCTGTGTCCCTCTGAATTCTTTATATCTAAGAGCCTAGTAATATTGTATTACCTTCGTGTGTTTCTAGATGTTACTCAATGAATGGTCACCTACTTTATTTCTAGTTCATTTCTACTATAAAATGTATTGCGATGAATATTTTGGTATATATGGGATCTTTTTTCTGTCTTTGAAATCTTTGGGAGTATATCCAGAGGTATGCTGGTAAATTTTTAAAAACTGGCTCTTTGAAAAGGCAAAACATACTTTTAAGTTTAATCTTCCTTATTAACATTTTCTCCATCATTTTTTAAGTCTAGACAATCAACAAAACAATAAACCAAGCCCTAATTTGTAACATTTGTCAAAATACAAGGCAGAAATACTCACCCTAAAAATCTGACATTCAACTCTCATGAGTTGATTTGGGTTGTCTCTAGCTCAATCTTGGATATCCTTAGCAAAGTGATATCTAGATCAAAAGGTAAATATGGGTCACATATTTGATGGAATCTAATTTGCTTTCCAGAATGATCAAGGACAACTGAATGTGAACTTAAGTTCACAACTTTATCAACAGGGCATTAGTGTCTCTGTGTGTCTGTAGAATTCAAAACCACTTACAGTTTTTAGAAATTGCTTTATTTCCAAAGAGTTGTTCTCGAACTAAAAGGAAAGGATTAGGATCACCTACACACTTGCAAGTATCATTGATTCTTGACAGATGACTACCCTGTGTTTGTTCAGTTTTCAAAGGAAATAATATTTGTATCAATCTAAGTCAAATAAGGAATTATTCCTTGAATTCTAATTAATTTATTACTCTATCATCAGTTATGTGGTCCTTACTGGTATATATGTCTGGCTAATGATCTCTCTTGTTTTCTGTAAACTTGTACTACAGAAATTCAGCCTTGAAGAATTAAAACAATAGCATACTTTTTCACTGAACTTGACGCTTTCAACTAAAGGAATTTTCAAGCCAAAGTACTTATTTGATGAGTGAAACAGGATACTGGAATTCAGCTCTGTTTTACATAGTTAAATTGTAAGCACCCTGAGGGAATGGATTTTCTTTTATCTCTAGCATCTTTCAGTGATTATTACATCTTCAATACTTCAAGGAATTGTGATTCTGTCCATGTAGATAAATACTCTGTCTACCAATGTAGTCTGAAATTTTTTCATGCTGTAAAAACTGGTCTTTGTGAATTAATGTGGCATTTGTTTGTCACTTAGAAAAAAGAAGTGACAACATAATTATCTTGTCTCCCCAACATAGACAGAAAACTCACCAAAGGCAAGAACTATGTTCTGTTTCCTTTGTAACAGCCATAGTACTGTTCCTTACACATGGTAGGCATTTAATAAATATTTGCTGAATTGGAATGAATGGGGGAAATTCCAATAGGAGAGCAGATGCAACAATAAGAGAATGCTGGGAGCTGTAATAGCCCCGCAAAAAGTGCTTCCAGTATCATGATTCCCAGGATGACATTGACTTTGAAACCTTCTTTAAATTAATGCTTATCAAAATCTTGTCAACTGAATAATTGTTTTTCTTGTAGGAACATTTCTCCAAATTTAAAATGGAGTCAAAGGAAAAATAAGAACATACCATTAAAATTAACTTTAGAATAATTTTTGTTAGAGGACATCCTTCCTATGAAGCAAATTTCATTTATAATTTCCTTTGGCTCTATGTACATTGGAGTTAAACAAAAAATTACAGGGATCTGAAGGTAATTATTGTCCAAATAAGTCCTCTTGTAATTAATTGGTAGAGGATTAGATATATGAGTCATAGAGAGATTAAAATGACTTGCATAATGTTGCATATTAAGTTATGGACTTGACATTATAACCTAGGCCTACTGAGTCTTAGTCCAGTGTTTTTTATACCATATCATACTTTCTCTCTGATCACCATAGACTCAGAACTGAATTCTCATCTTTGGTATGGCTTTAGCCACCTGAATGTGACTTTCTGAAAATCACTCAGACTCTGGTTCACATTTTTCTCATTTCTAAAATGACAGGGTTGTGTGACATTACTTCTATGGATCCTTCAAACTCTTAAATTTTATGAATCTATTGATGTTATTTCCATTCTAAGTATGTGTCAACATTAATAGTTTCACAGTATGTCTTCATGTCTTTGGCAAATTCACAGCATCTCAGTATTTCAAAATAAAAGTCAACTTAGTAGTCATTTAGTCCAACCTATACCTTAAAAAAGAATGCTCTTTATACCACATTCCCCTATAACTGAAGCTCTGTTCAATTCTTTTCCATCTCACCACTGGAAGGAAGACTCACTGAGATATATCATTTGCATAGCTGTTATTATTTGGAAGTTTTTTTTTTTTTACATTAAGCCTAAATCTGCCTCTTTGCAACTTTCCTCAGTTTCTCTTAGTTCTACCCTCTGAGGCTTAAGAGAACAAAAGTAATCTCACTTCTACATGATAGGCCTTCAAATTCTTGAAAAAGGTTATCATTCTACCTATAAGTCTTCTCCAGGTTAAACAGTCACAAATTTTCTAGTCCATCCTCCCATGGCAGGAATTTGAGATCTTTCATCATTCTCGTTGCTCATCTTTGGAGGGTTCAGAATTTATCAATGTCCTTTAGAAAACATGGAACACAAAACCAAAAACAATATTCTAGTTGTAGTATGACAATATGCCATATGATATGTAGTATGAAGTGGGGATCTTGCTTCATTATTCCACAGTGCTGTACCTCTCTCAATGATACCTAAGATTAATTTTTGCCAGCTGAATTATTGCTTTTTTTTCTTATAGAAACATTTCTCCAAATTTAAAATAGAATCAAAGAAAAAATAAGAACATGCCATTAAAATTAACTTTAAGGTTATTTTTGTTAGAGGACATATGTTGATTCAAATTGAGCTTGTAGTCCATCAAAACCCTCAGATCTTTTTGAGACAAACTTCTGCCTAGGCATATTTTCAATTCTGTCATCTAGGATGTTAGCCATCCCTCCTGGCTTTGTGTTGTCTGCAAATTTGTTAGAGTACCATTCTTTTCTTCATTTAAGTCATTGATAAAAATGTTACAAAGAAGAAGATCAACATAGATCCCTGGGCCACTCTATTGGAGATAACATTCCAACTTGATATTGAACCATTATTAGATTCCTTGTGGACAACCATTTGTCCATTTCCAAATCTACCCAACTATAATATTGTTCAGTCTACATCTCTTCATTTCTCCAGAAGAGTCAAAGGCTTTGCTAAAATCTGGGTAAACTATAACTCTATAGCATTCTGCTGACCTACTGATTCGATAACTCTACTTAGGATAAAGCCATTATGGTTCATTGAAATCACTGCATTTTTCTTGATGTTCACCACCCATAGTTTTAACAATAAATTGCAGAATATTCACCTTAATAAAAGTCAATCTTACGACCTTTAATTTACAGGTCCTCTTCTTTTGGCCTTTTTTGAAAATCCAGTGTTTTCCCTTCTCCAACCTTGAATAATTTTTCCTTTTTCTCCATGATTTTTCAAAATCACTGACAAAATTTTGTAGTTGCATGCACTATTCCTTAGGAGATTTGAACTCCTCAAGGAAAACTATATTCTCTCTTACCTTATCGACATTGGGTTTCCACTATCAGGAGTCATTTTTGTTCTGTCTTTGCACTGCAATGATCATTTTCAAAGCCAGGGAAAACAGAAATAAAATGAGAATTTAATCTCTGTCTTCTGTCTCTCATCAGTTATTGATTGTGCTATCCAGTGCAGGCATCCCTCATAACTGAACTGAACTTTGTCATCATTCCCACCTCTTAGAATCTTTAACTTCCTTCTAATTTTAGTTAATAAGGTTGATAAATTACCTCTTACCAGGAAATCATCAACCACCATTAATTGTCTTTTCTTCTTTGAGTTCAAACCTCAGCTCAGCTACTTTCTACTTGCCATTTATCAAGTCATTGACCCATTCTGGACCTCAGTTTCCTCATTTGTAAAAACAAGGGAGTTGGATCTTGTGGCTTTTAAGGTTCTTTCCAGTGTTCCTTCAATGATCCTATGATTATACTGAATGATATCTAACTTAAAAATACATGTGGATCACATCATAATTCCTTGAAAGAAAACAGTGGTTTTGTTTCAGAGAGTTCAGGACCCCCATTTCTGAAAGAACTTCATATTTATTTCTTAGCTCCAAATGTCTAGTGGTCCTTCTTCCCTTTTATCTCTGTGTGATTTGTCACACTCACACCTCTTAACACAGGTTAAGCTTTTCTTTTACCTCTTTGAATAATTTTTCTTCTTTATTTTCACATTGCAACCCTTCCTGCCTTTTTAAAAGGAACACTGCATTTTTCCTTCTACCCCAGAAAGTGGACCTCTCGTCCTTGAACCTCTTTATCTACTCTTCTAAAAAAGAGAACAGCTTATTCTTTGGATATGGACATGGATAGTGGTCACCTGGTGAAAGTAAGCATGCACATTTCAAACAGTCAGTATAGGCCACTTCAAAATTCTCCCTGCTCTCAATGATTTTTTTGGAAATGAGATTCTCAGTCTTTTTCTTTCTAGTAGCTGCTGTGGAGAATTACTGTGGCAAATTATGTTCTGGTACTTAAGACTTTTAACTTTTTATATTCCTTATATTTTAGCACTTTGTTAAAAACCTTGAAAGTTAAATCTTGTGTACTTTTTCTTAACACACTGATATACCTTGTCTACCTTCTTTTCCTTAAGGCCTTAAGTCTCCTTTGCCTCCACTAGATTATGTTTTCTTCTCCTCCTCCTATATTAAGTAGTGACTTGTTAAAATCCCAATGCACTCTTTTATTCCCTCAGCCCAGAAACAGACCCTAACATATTTCCTTTCTGAATTTGAATCCCTCTAAGATCATCATTTGTATTATCTCCAGCTAAATGGTGCAGTTAATAAAGCATTGGGACTGAAGTCATGAAGACCTAAGTTCAAATCTGTTGTTGGTGACTTAATGGCTGAAAGAAATGTAACATATCTTTGAAACCTTTGGAATAATCTAGACTATAAGGAAAAGGTTAGTGACTGAACCTGTATTTTCACTGGTATGGGGAACTCACAGATGAGGAAGCTCTACCTATGATTGTAGGTTGGTACTTTTCCTGCAATTTATAATCTTAGAGAGTGTCCTAGGTCACTGAAGGGTGAAGAGAGTCTCCTGGTATGTGTATGTCAGACAGTATGTTAGCATTAGGACACAGATTATGAAAATCTGAATAATCAAATGACATAACCCAGACTTCTCTCATCCTCCCTTTTCTCCCCTGGAGAGCTCATTGGAAAGACATTCTTCCTAAGCATAGTGAAATGCTTTTATCTCTCCATCGTAAACTCAATTCCAAGATAGAAAGCACTGGTGTAATGGAAGAGCTAGAGATAACCCCTTGTATGAGTTAGATAGCATAGCAAAATTATCTGTTTAAAACAATGTTGGATAGACAAGGATGAGAATGCATTGTTTAGTCTAGGAAAAAACAGATGCTAAAGGGATTGTTGGGAAATGCAGTAATAATGTTAATAATGGGTGAAAAAGTAATAATTATTTAAAGGCAGGGTCTAGGGAGATACATGAAAATAATGGTAATAGGGTGAAACAGAAAAAGAGATTTCCCCCAACAAGCCACTGTATAAAGGTACAGAGTGCTAATATTTCCTACTCTATCACAACTCCTTGTGACTTGCTACTGAAGGTTTAACCCCCATTTGAGAAACATTAATTTAGAGAAATCATTTAAGCATTCATGTACATTCCTTTTTTCCACCAACATTTCTTGAACACTTCCTTCAAGTCTTAGTTAAAGTCCCATTTCCTGTAAGAAATCTTTTTAAGTTGGTCTTAATCTTAGTGCCTTTCCTCTGAGATCAACCACAGTTTATTCTGTTGTTGTTTGTCATTTCAGTCATGGCCAACTCTTCATGACCCCTTTTGGGATTCTCTTGGTAAAGATACTAGAATGTATTGCCATGTCCTTCTCCAGCTCATTTCACAGATGAGGAAACTGAGGCAAACCAGGTGAAATGTCCAAAGTCCCACGGCTAATAAGTCTGAGACCATATTTGAACTCAGGAAGCGGAGTCTTCCTGACTCCAGGCTGGGCACTTTATCCATTGTGCCATCTGGTTGCCTTATCTTTTATATATCTTGTTTACACACAGTTAGTTGCATATTGCACCCCCCAGTAGACTGGGATCTTCTGGAGCAAAGAAAATGTTGGGGTTTGTTTACTTGTTTTGCCTTTCTACATATCCCCAGTGGTTAGCACAGTGCCTAGTACCTAAGAAATGTTCAATAAATGTTAGTTGACTGACCAACTGGCATATTTCTAGCTGGACTGGCAGATGTGAGATGAGCAGTATGAAAAGAAAGCTTTGGGTTTTTTTTGTCTAAAATATTAAAAATCAAGGCAACACTTTCTCCATTTTTAAGTTAAAAAAGGACTAGAAAGGAAAGAAAAAAAAACTGAGGAACAGAACAAGAGACAAACACAGAACATACCATGCCAAAGCTGTGGTGTGATGGTTAGCTAGAAAACAAGCCCTGTGCCATGTCTGAATTTTGAACTATAAGCCACTGATGCAACCCTATCCATGAGTACAAACTGTAAGAGGTAGGGTTAATCAAGGTGCAAGCCCATGGAATCTGACAACCAGCTCTCTAACAATCTGACACTCTGACAATTTAATGCAAGATGAGTAGGCCCCTGGTATAGTCCAAGAAGCAGCTGTGCACTGTATGCAGACTGTGCCAATATATAACAGCCCATCATTTGACTCCTAGTTATTCTCACTTACTAATACTACTACTACTGCTGTGGCTTACCTACCCTGGCCTGCATCTTTATCATTCTAGTAAGAATGTGAAGAATATGAACCTTTAAAAGCATAATTTTTCCACATCATATTATTTCAGTTCAGCTTATTCTCGTGCTATGTTTCCTTGTGACATCCTCATAAGATGAAACAGCCTTAAGGAAACCAAGTCTGATTTGTATCATTTTTCATGAGTAGGCAGATATTTTCTTCCACAAAGGTCTACTAGTGTTAATTGAGCATTGCCTTTTCAGGTTTATTATAATTATATCGATGCATTCCTGCTGTATGTCTTTGTATTTGGTACAAATCTATGATTTCATTAGTATATGGGAGCTCCTGATAGGGAAACTTCCTCAAATAATGAAGACCAGCATTTGATCTGTAACATTATCTTAGAGAGTTGCAGAACCATTATATGTCAGAGAAATTCAGGATATCTTTTCCAAGGCAGTTCTCCACCCACTCCCCACACACTGCCCACTGCTGCCATAGGTAACCATATCATTGGGCCTCATTTTCCTTATGAGACAATATCTAGGGAAGGAGGGCATGCCTAGGAGTTAAGGAGACTTGGCTTTAAGCCCAACCTCTGAAATCTATCTGTCATCTATCTATCTATGTATCTCTCTCTCTCTCTCTCTCTCTCTATCTATCTATCTATCTATCTATTTATCACATATCATCATCTAACAATCTAACATGTCTTATCAACATATCTCTCTTCATCTATCATTTAGCTCTCCACATATCTCTCCTGTCTATCTATACTATTTGTATCCCACCTCTGAAACAGCTAACCAGCAAATATAACATTTTCAGGTTTACAAGGGGCTTTACAAGTATTATCTCATTTAATCCTCACAGCAACCCAGGGAAGTAGGAGATATTTTCATCTCCATTTTACAGATGAAGAAACTACAGAAGACAAAGGTGAGGTGACTTACCCAGGGTCATACAACTAGTGTCTGAGGTTGGATTTGAATTTGTCTTCCTGATTCTAGGTTCTTCACTTCTAACCTTTGTATATATTCATATGCATATGCATATATGTATATATGTGTGTATGTGTATGTGTGCGTGTGTGTGTGTGTGTGTGTATACACACACACATTCTAAACTTGCATCCAGGGACTCTTGTAGAAGCCAAGGAGATGATAATGATGAAAATGATAGCTGACATTTACATAGCTTTTAAAGTTTACAAAACTCTTTACGTGCATTATCTCATTTGGTCTTCATAGCAACCCTACAATTGATAGTATTTCTATTACTAATTGCTTTTGCTATTCCCTTTTTAAAGAAAAGGAAATAGAAGCTCAAAGGTTGGATGACTTTTCCAAAGTTACCCAGTGATTAAATGTATCAGGTAAAATTCAAATAGGATCACAGAGATCATAGTATAATCGTGGAAGGATGAGGAAGAGGAGAACTAGACTGATCTATTGATACAAGTCCTTGCAGCTTAGGTGGATATTTCCCTGCCTGGGTCCACTCCAAGTGACCACATGGATTCTTGGGGCAAACCCAAGCAGGAAATATCTGTTCATACTCCAAGACAGGTTTCTCTAAGTTATTACAGTAGGAGCATAAATCTAGAGCCAAAAGAGACTACAGATACTAACTATACACTTAAATGTTATCCTTTTGCAGATGAGGAAAAGGAGGCCCAAGGAAATTAAATGATTAGCCCAACAACACAAAAGTAGTAAGTGTCAGAGGCAGGATTTAACTCCCAGTTCTTTGATTCCAAAGCCAGTGTTCTTTCCAGTGGGCCATGCTACTTCCTACTCTACCCATTATACCCCAGGATAATAGGCAGCACAGTTGATAGAGTGCTAGTACTGGAGTCAGGAAGAGTCCTCTTCCTGAGTTCAAATCTTGTCCCAGAAACTTACCAGCTGTGTAACCATGATTAAGCATTTAACCCTGTTTGCCTTAGTTACTTCATCTGTAAAATGAGCTGAAGAAAGAAATGGCAACCCATTCCAGTATCTCTGCTAAGAAAAATCCAAATGGGATCATGAAGAGTCGTAAATGACTTAAGAAAAATAGGATATTAATCAAAATGCACTGAAGAACCTAAATACATCATATAGGACCCCACTTGGAAAAGGTTAAACCTACTGAACCTGTGACAAAACATGATGTTTTCCATCTGGTGCACATCTATAAAATATATTTGTATTATTTTTCATTTAGTATGAAGACTTTTAGGAAAAAATTTAGTTTTTTTTTTTAAATTTTAGAATTCTTTTTGAAGATGTCTATCAGGTCTTCACTCTTTCTCGTGAAATGCAATGTAGGTGAAAGGTACCCTTCATAGTTTCCTGAAGTGATATTGAATGTCATTGAAATGATTTTCATATAGCAATGTTTTCATTTATGTTTTTCTGCTAAGTAAGGAGAGCAGTTCAGCTATGAAATGATAGAATGTCTATAAAAACACCAGTTACCAAAGGATGAACCAATTACAACATATGATCAGGACACAACTGGGGCTAACTTGACCTTACTCTGAGAGTTCATAAATGCATAGATGGGAGCTTTGAATGAAAAAAAAACAGAAAGAAAATTAACCTTAATTGTGCCCCATTTAACTTGGCCATTTAAAATTAACAAGTCAAGTCAATAAACATTTACATTATTACTGCATGCCAGACACTGTGCTAAGTGAATACAAATATTAGTAAAAAAAGAAAGACATTCCCTGCCCTCATGGAGTTCACATTCTAATGAGAAGAGACAGCATATAAAAGAGAGCTGAGAAGAAAGGATGGGAAAATTTAGAGTCTAGAGTTGAGCTGTAAGAAGAATAAAGGATTAAGCATAGAACTAGCCTGGGCACTTCAAAATGGAGGTTTCAAGAGGAATTTACCAGTCAGGTGGGATACAGGAGTAAAGGGATCTTCCAGGATGAGAAAACTGCTGGAGTGGAAGAATCTTCCAGAGTAAGAAGGCTGTTGGGACCTGGAGTGGAAGTCCTAAGAGTCAGGAGTAAAGTTGAGAGGCTATTTTGTAATGTAAGTGATATTTTTTATAATTGTCCTATTTCTATATTACAACACTTCATTTTTGTCCTCACTTTATTTTGCATTCTTGACATGAATCACACGCAGATATGTTATTATATGTGCTGTTGCTTTTGAAAAAGGAGTTCATGGGGGCAGCTAGGTGGTGCAGTAGAAAGAGCACTGGCCCTGGAGTCAGTAGTTGAAACCCCAGGAGTTCAAATCTGGCCTCAGACATATAACACTCACTAGCTGTGTGACTCTGGGCAAGTCACTTACCCCTAATTGCCTCAAAAAAAGAGTCCATACATTTCCAATATATTAATTTGAAAACAACAGAAAAATCTAAGCTAAATTATTATTTTAATACACCAATCTTCCTTGTGTATCCTCAAATATAGTTAGGTTCTTTTTTCCTAAGTAGTGTAGTGTGAATAGAATGCTGGAGGTTGAGTTAGGTAGACCTGAGTTCATATCCATCATCAGACACTTACTTGCATAAATGTCTCTGCCTCAGTTTTCTCATTTGTAAATGGTAATAAGAATAATAGCCTGTACCTCCCAAGATTATTGTGAGGATAAATGAGATAGTATTTGTATTTTACAAACCTTAAAGCAGTGCTATGTGAATATAAGATCTCATCATTATAATCATCCCTATCATGATCGTTACAGGTATTACTGTATCCCTGTCTATAAGGATTTAAAAGGTTTGTGGTTAACCAACTCAGAAAATTCAACATGTTGCCTCTACTATTGAAATTCTTTCATATTTTCTAAAAAAAGTTTCCTGAATAATATATGAATAAGGAAGTATAACAGTTCTTAATATTCATGTTTTAGTTTAAAATCCATTTATAGTTGTACATGTTTTCCTATAATAAGAGCACTGCATTAGTCTGGATATAATGGAAAGAATACTAGGCTGAGAATCAGAAGGCTTTATTCTTGTTCTGAATCTGCTACTAATTTGCTATACAATTTCTCTGAAGCTATTCCTTCATCTGCAAAATTAAAGGGTTGAAATAAATGATCGTTCATTTACCACCCACTTCTGTAGTCCTAAGATTCTATAGTTCTATCTACTGAAACTATCTCTGTGGTTTAGGTGCTAGGTACTGGGAAATTAAGAAAAGGTATACAGCCTAGTTTTAATCCTAATGGAGCTTACAATCTGGTTGATAAAGACAAATATCATGGAATAATAGTGAATAATTTAGAATAGACTTTACAAAAGCTGCCTCAAATACATGACTAAAGTTAATTTAGGTACCACTGTGAAGGCAACTAAGTGATATATTGATTTGATGACTTACAACATGAAGCCAGCACTGTCGAGCAGAATTATATAGTAAAAAAGACATTAAACTGGAAGTCTAGATAGTAAAATTCAGATCATGGTTCTGCCACTGATTAGATTTGTGACTTTGTAAAAATCATTTGGGCATTAGTTTCCTTATATATTTATTATATGAGAAGGCTGGGCTAGACAGGCTCAGCATTTTCTTCCAGCCCTAAATGTTCATAATCTTGTATATGTATATTCAAAAACACATTAAAATTCATGTCTACCTGAAACTTAATATTCTTGTTATCACTGAAAATTTTACAATGGTCTCTGCATAAAATTAATAAAAGTCTGACATCTTTATAAGACAGTCTATAATTCATTGCTAAGTAATGTGTTAAAGATGCTAAGTTGTGTAGGAAGGAGTCCATTGGAAAGATAGCTGAATGAGGGCTGGCAAAAGTTGGGAAACTTGAAATGAGTCATAAAGAATGAGCAGGATCTGGATAAGCAGAGGGGAGAAGGCACAGACATTCTATTTCCAAGGAAATAACATGAGTAAAGGCAAAGGGAAAAATGAACATGACATAATCATAGGACAATGTAGGGAAAGCTTGATTCAATGTCACAAAACTCTGAGGAAGATTAAGACATTACAGCTGACCCAAATCATAGAGAGGATTGAGCCAAGCAAACAAATTTAGATGTGATAAGGTTGGAGACAGGGAATCTTTAAAGGCTTTAGAACTGGAAAAAAATTGTGTGTGTGTGTGTGTGTGTGTGTGTGTGTGTGTTGTGTTCTTTCTCACTGCCATGGCATCTTTTAATCTGTGGGGTTAAGAAGTTACTATGAGGACAAATGGAAGAAATACAATGGTTTGGAATGAACTGTGAGGTGGAAACTCAGTTTCTAGACAGCATAAGTTAAGAAAATAAGGGGGAGGGGGTGGATACAAGGAAGCCAAGAGAATCTCACAATTGGAAGAGATCTGCTCTACTCTAATCTGAATATTCATGACAAAAACAAACATACAAAAAAAAAAGGTACCTGACCTCAAACTGTTTTACATTGTACTGGATGACAATCTCTTTACAACATCTAGAACCAGTGCTCACCTACATTCTGCTCAAAGACCAGCAGTCAATTTATTACATTCTGATTGAGCCCACTAATAGATATATGGGTATTTAGGAAATTTGTCCTTGCAAATATAAATCTGTTTCTCTGCAGCTTCCATCAGTGTGGAAAAATTAGGAAGTTCTGCCCTCTGGTGTCAACAAGAACACGTCTAATCTTTATAGCCTTTCAAATACCGGGAGGCAATTATTCGATTCTTCTATTCTCCAGCTCCCAACAATCCCAGTTCCTTCAACTGACCCTGACAGAGTCTCCAGTCTCCTCAGTGTTCTGACTATTCTTCTCTCCATACCCTACAGCTCATCAATGCCTTTTCTAGCCTGTTTTGTCCAGAATTGAATGCAGCAAAGACACAGAGAATAGTGGTACCACTGAAAAAAGTTAGAGAAATTGCATATGAATGGATAATGACTAATTTGGGACATTTTGAGCTTGAGTCAGCTTGAGATGTCACAATATGTAGAGCACTGGGCCTGAAGTCAGGAAGACCTGAATTCAAATCCTCAGACACTTGCTAGATGTATGACACAGTATGGGTCACTTAATAACCTCTGTCTGCTCAATTTCCTGAAATATAAAATGAGAATAACAGCACTTTTCTCAAAGGGTTGGCATAAGTATCAAATGAGATAATTATTGTTTGTTGTTGCTCTTTTTCTTTTATTGCTTTCATTTATTTCATGAAATATTTCCCAATTACATGGAAAATATTTTAAATCATTTTTAAAATTTTGAGGCTTCAAATTCTCTCCCTCCTTCCCACCCCTTGATCCTCCTTAAGAAGGCAAGCACCTTGATTTTGATTGTACATATGAGATCATGCAAAACATATTTCCATATTAGTTATGTTGCAAAAAAAATAAAAATAAAGAAACAAAAAATATGCCTTAATCTGCATTTAGAGTTCATCAGTTTTCTCTCTGGAGGTGGATAACATTTTTCATCATGGATCCTTTGGAATTGTTTTGGATCATTGTCTTGATCAGAGTGGCTAAGTCTCTCCCAGTTGATCATCCTTACATATTGCTGTTAGTGTGTTCAATGTTCTCCTGCTTCTGTTCACTTCACTTTGCATGAGTTCATATAAATCTTCCCAAGTATTTCTGGCAACCATTTCTGAAACCATCCTGCTCATCATTTCTTATGTCACAATAATATTCCATCACACTCATATGCCACAACTTGTCCAAGCATTCCCCAATAGAGGGGCAGCCCATTAATTTCCAATTCTTTGCTACCCCAAAAGAGCTGCTACAAATATTTTTGTACAAAAATGGTCCTTTAATCTTTCCTTTGATCTCTTTTGGATGTAGATCCAGTAGTGATATTGATGAGTCAAAGGTTATCCACAATCATATGGCCCTTTGTGCATAGCTTCAAATTGTTCTCCAGAATTATTGGACTAGTTTACAGCTTTACCAACAGTGTAATAGTGTCTCAATTTTTCCACATCCCTTGCAGCACCTGTTTTTTTTTTCCTACCATGTTAGCCAAATTGATAAGTGTGAGATGGTGCTTCAGAGTTATTTTAATATACATTTCTCTGATCAGTAATGACTTACAGCATTATTTTTTTTTCATGATAGCTTTGATTTCTTCTTCTGAAAACTCTCTATTCACACCTTTTGACCATTTATCAACTGGGAAATGACTCTTAATTTTATAAATTTGGATTAGTTCCCAGCATACTTGAGAAATGAGACCTTTATCAAATAAACTTAAGTTGGTTAATTTTGATACTCTTTATTTGTTTTAACTATTTTTTTTGGTTGATTATCTAGGGTTCTCTAAGAATATCATATCATCTGCAAAGAGTGAGAGTTTTGTTGCCTCATTGGCTATTTGTATTCCTTTTTTAAAATTAATTTATTTAATTTTAGTTTTCAACATTCACTTCCACAAGATTTTGAGTTCCAAATTTTCTCCCCATCTCATCCCTCCCCCCACCCCAAGATGGCATGCATTCTGAATACCCCTTCTCCTAATTGGCCCTCCCTTCTATCTCTCTCCCCTTCTCTTATCCCCTTCACCCTCAATTTTCCTGTAGGGCAGGATAGATTTCCATATCCCATTTCCTATATATCTTATTTCCTAGTTGCATGTGAAAATTTTTTTTTAACTTTTGTTTTTAAAACTTTGAGATCCAAATTTTCTCCCTTCCTCCCTCCCTACCCACCCTCATTGAGAAGGCAAGCAACTTGATACAGATTATACATGTGTAGTCATGCAAAACACTTCCATAGAAGTTATGTTGTGAAAAACTCACTATATTTCCCTTCATCCTATCCCACCCCCATATTTGTTCTATTCTCTCTTTTGACCCTGTCCCTCCTTAGAAGTGTTTGCTTCTGATTACCCCCTCTCCCAATCTGCCCTCCCTTCTATCATCCTCTTCTCTCTTGTCCCTTCCCCCCCCCATTTTCCTGTAGGGGTAAGATAGATTTCCCTACCCAATTGAGTGTGTATGCTATCCTATCCATAAGCCAAATCTGATGAGAATAAGATTCACTCATTCCCTCTCACCTTCCCCCATTTCCCCTCCACTGTAAAAGCCTTTTCTTGTCTGTTTTATGTGAGATAATTTACCCCATTCTACTTCTCCCTTTCTCCTTCTCCCAGTATAATCCTCTCTCACCCCTTAATTTAATTTTGCAGATATCACCCCTTCATCTTCAAATCACCCTGTGCCCTCTATTTATCCATCTATCTATCCATATATATATATATATATATATATGTATATATACATACATACATACATATAATTTTTTCCTTCCAACTACTCTAATACTGACAAAAGACTTATGAGTTACAAATCTCATCTTTCCATGCAGGAATGTAAACAGTTCAACCTTACTAAGTCTCTTATGATTTCTCTTTCCTGTTTACCTCTTCATATTCCACTTGAGTCTTGTATTTGAAAGTCAAATTTTCTATTCAGCTGTGGTCATGATTGAAAGTCCTCTATTTCACTGTCTAGTTTTTCCCCTGAAGGATTATATTCAGTTTTGCTGGGTAGGTGATTCTTGGTTGTAATCTTATCTCCTTTGCCCTCTGGAATATTATATTCCAAACCCTGCAGTCCCTTAATGTACAAGCTGCTAAATCTTGTGCTATCCTGAATGTGTTTCCACAATACTTGAATTGTTTCTTTCTGGCTGCTTGCAATATTTTCTCCTTGACCTGGAAACTCTGAAATTTGGCTACAAAATTCCTAGGAGTTTTCCTTTGGAGATCTCTTTTAGGAGGTGATAGGCGGATTCTTTCCATTTCTATTTTGCCCTCTGATTCTAGAATATCAGGGTAGTTTTCCTTGGTAATTTCTTGAAAGATGATGTCTAGGTTCTTTTTTTTTGATAATGGCTTTCAGATAGTCCAATGATTTTTAAATTCTCTTTCCTGGATTTATTTTCCAGGTCAGTTGTTTTTCCAATGAGATATTTCACGTTGTCTTCTATTTTTTTTTTCATTCTTTTGGATTTGTTTTACAGTGTCTTGATTTCTCATAAAGTCACTAGCTTCCAATTGTTTCATTCTAATTTTTAAGAAAGTATTTTCTTCAGTAAGCTTTTGAACTTCCCTTTTCATTTGGCCAATCTTGTTTGTTTGTTTGTTTTTTTTTTACTTTGGAGAAGTCATGTTATTTCTATTTTTTTTAATTTTTAACATGTGTTTTTAAAACTTTGGGTTACAAATTTTCTCCCTTCCTCCCTCCCCACCCACCTTCATTGAAAAGGAAAGCAACTTGATACAGATTATATATGTGTAGTCATGCAAAACACTTCCATAGTAGTCACGTTGTGAAAAACTAAGTATATTTCCTTTCATCCTATCCTACCCGCCATTTATTCTATTCTCTCTTTTTACCATGTCCCTTCTCAGAAGTGTTTGCTTTTGATTATCCCCTCCCCCAATCTGCCCTCCCCACTATCAACCCCCTGCTCTCTTGTGCCCTTCCCCCCTTATTTTCCTGTAGGGTAAGATAGATTTCCATACCCCATTGTGCATGTTATTCTCTCCTTAAGCCAAATCCTATGAGAATAGGATTTATTCATTCCCTCTCACCTTCACCCATTTCCCCTCCACTGTAAAAGCCTTTTCTCCTCTGTTTCATGTGAGATAATTTACCCCATTCTATTTCTCCCTTTCTCTTTCCCCCAGTATAATCCTTTCTCCCCCCTTAATTTTATTTTCCAGATATCACCCCTTCATCTTCAAATCACCCTAGGCCCTCTATTTATCTATCAGTTTTGCTGGGTAGGTGATTCTTGGTTGTAATCTTATCACCTTTGCCCCCCAGAATATCACACCCCATGCCTTCTGCATCCTGAATGTAGAAGCTGCTAAATCTTGTGTTATCTTGATTGTGTTTCCACAATACTTGAATTGTTTCTTTCTGGCTGCTTGCAATATTTTTTCCTTGACCTGGGAATTCTAAAATTTGACTACAATATTCCTAGGAGTTTTCCTTTGGGGATCTCTTTCAGGAGGTGATCAGTGGATTCTTTCAATTTCTATTTTGTCCTCTGGTTCTAAAATGTCAGGGCAGTTTTCATCGACAATTTCTTGAAAGATGATATCTAGGCTCTTTTTTTGATCATGGCTTTCAGATAGTCCAATAATTTTTAAGTTCTGTCTCCTGGATCTATTTTCCAGGTCAGTTGTTTTTCCAATGAGGTATTTCACATTCTCTTCCTTTTTTTTATTCTTTTGGATTAGTGTTATGGTGCCTTGATTTCTCAAATTGTCACTAGCTTCCAATTTCTCCATTCTAATTTTTAAGGAAGTATTTTCTTCAGTAAGCTTTTGGACTTCCTTTTCCATTTGGCCAATTTTGCTTTTTAGGGCATTCTTCTCCCCATTGGCTTTTTGGACCTCTTTTGCCATTTGGGTTAGGCTATTTTTTAAGGTGTTATTTTCTTCAGTATTTTTTGGGTTTCCTTTAACGTCACTCTCAGTTTTTCCTCTACTTCTCTTACTTGCTTCTCAAAATCCTTTTTGAGCTCTTCCATGGCCTGGGACCAATTCATATTTTTCTTGGAGGCTTTGGATGTAGGAGCTTTGACTCATTGTCTTCTTCTGGTTATATATTTTGATCTTCTTTGTCACCAAAGTAAGATAATATAATCTGACTCTTTTTGTGCTGCTTGCTCATGATATCTTTGTTAATGTAGGAGTCTGTTTCCAGTGTGGAGAATGTACTGTCCCAAGCTTCGGGGGTTTTGTGTAGCTGTTTTCAGAGATACTTCCAGGGACTTGTAAATTTTCATTTCTTCTGAGGTGCTATGATCAAGGGCTAGGAGTTTACTCCTTTCCTGGCCTGTGCTCTGTTCTATGAGTGACCACAAGCACTCTTTTCTGTCTTGGAACTGTGAGGAGGATTTCCTCTCCACAGCCACTACAAGCTCCACCATGCTAGCACTCCTCCTCACCCCAGGACCGCCTCCCAGAACTGTGACCCAGATCCAAGAACAGGCAAAGCAAGAGATTCCTGCCTCAGCACTGGTAAAGAGATCCCTGCAATCCCCCTCTGATCAGCCACTTGATTCCCCCTCAGTCTGTGGGCCAGGAAGCTCAGGAGGCAGCTGCCACCCCAGGGCTGTGCTTGGGAACTGCGGCTGAGACCTAGCTTCTCTCTCACCACAGAAACAGGCTTTTCCCACTGACCTTCTAAGTTGTCTTTGGCATTCATGGGTTGAGAAGTCTGGAAACTGCCACAGCTGTCTGTGATTCAGTCCTCTGAGGCCTGCTCCAGGTTCACTGAGGCCTGTGCCCCCATGCTGAACTGTGTTCCTCTCCCAGCCAGGCACGATATACCTTTACAATTAACCATCCAGGTTGTCTTGGCCTGGAAATTTGTTCCACTCTGTCTTTTTGTGAATTCTGCTGCTTTAGAATTTGTTTAGAGTCATTTTATAGGTATTTGGAGGGGTTTGTGAGAGAGCTCAAGCAAGTCACTGTTTTCATTCCACCATCCTCTGAATCACTTCCAGAATCACTTGAGCAATTAACAGTTCTATCACCAGTGGACTAATTTTTCATTTTTTATGCAGCTCCTCAAACATTTGTAGTTTTCCTTTTTTGTCAACTTTGAAAATCCAGTGGATATGAGGTAGAACCTTTGTTGTTATTCAATCATTTTCCATTTGTGTCTGACTCTTTGTGACCCCATTTGGTGTTTTCTTGGCAAAGATACTAGTTTGCCATTTCCTTCTCTAGCTCATTTGACAGATGATGAAACTGAAGCAAACAGGGTTAAGTGACTTACCCAGAGTCACATGGCTAGTAAGTGTCTAAGGATAGACTTGAATTCAGAAAGATGAGTCTTCTTGATTCCAGGCCCAGCACTCTATCTACACTGCCACTTAACTGTTCTGAGATAGAACCTTAGAGTTATTTTGATTTGTATTCATTCTAGTTATTTGTAATCTGAAGCACTATTTTCATAAGGATATTTATTTATTCCTTTAAAAATTGCATGTTTACATCTCTTCACCATTTATCAATAAGGCTTAGCTTTTGTTCTTACGAACTCTAAAGAAGATTCTTCTTTATTTTTAACCAGAGAAATTTAGTGCACAAATTTTTTTTCTTTCCATTAAGTTTTCTTTTTCCCTCTATTTCTCTTTTAAACTTAACCACTTTGACTCAGTTTGTGCAGAACTTTCTACCTTTATGTAAAAAACAAACAAACAAAAAACCTCTAGTTTGTTTATAAAATTGCCTTGGATATCTGGTTCATGTATACCTTTGGAACTCATTTTGTATATGGTGTGAGGTGTTAATAACCATGTTCTGAATTGGCCTACACCTGTAATTTTCAACCTTAAACCTCACCTTCTTAACATAGAGCCCAGTAGGAATAAGAACTTGTGTGGTCCTTGATAGAATTATAGAACAGTCATAATAAAGCAGTAGTTAGATCAGTTTTTCAGTGTTATATAGGATGAATTGTAGAGCAGGAGAGACCATTGTTGGTCTCTTGAATCTTGAGCATTTGAATCTTTAAGAAAAATTTTTAAAAAATAGTTCAAAGTCATACATTCATATAAAATAATACCTTTGAATTGTATTTTTTTCTTAGACTTTCTAAATGAATGACCAGCAAAAGTGCTTGATCTCTCTTTCTGTCTCTCTCTGTCTCTCTGTCTCTGTCTCTGTCTCTCTGTCTCTCTGTCTCTCTCCCTCTCTCTCTCTCTCTCTCTCTCCCTCCTATCTCCTCCCTTTATCCCTTTCACTCTCTCACTGTTATTCATGTGTCAAATAAGGAAAAACTAAATTAGGATGGTGATACAGTGCAAATGGGAAAATACAAACAGATATTAATTTGGTGTTAAAGTGAATAGAGCACTATTTACAATTGGTCCTGGAATTAGAAAGACCTCAGTTCAGACATTTACCTGTGTCACTTTGGGCAGGTCCCTTAAACTCTGGCTACCTCAGTTTTCTCAATTATAAAGTGGGTATAAGAATAACATCTATCTCAGTTGTTAGTATCAAATAAGATAATATTATTAAAGGGCTTAGCCTGGCATATAGAAGGCACTTATTTAATGAATGTTTAATAAGTACTTGTTTCTTTTATTTTTCTATAAAAATAGAATTAGTTGATTAACAAGATCTATAATAAAATAGAGATAATTTAAGGAAGAGAGAATAATAATGTCATGGAGTAGATATAGAAGTGTTGGATGTGGATAAATAATGAGTTTGGCTTTGGACATGTTGAGTTTGAGGTTAGCCACCTGAGTAAGAAATTGAATATAAAAGACTGGTAATTAGAACCGGTGATAGAGTAAGAATTTCAGTTTTCTAAAAGCTATATTGAGAATAATATGTGATGGTTTGATAATAGGATTTAGATTTGAAGTTACATTAGGTTCCAACACTCCGATTTTGAAGATGAGGAAATTTAATTGGGAAATAGTTAAGTGACTTCCCCTTAGTTACATAAATAATTAACCAAGTCCCATAGTAAGATTCAGTTCCATTATGGGACAGTTTTAATTGTTAAGGAGTTTTCCTTTATGTTCAACAAAAATTGAGCTCTTTATAAACTCTACTTCTACCCTCTGGAGCCAAGCAAAAGACATCTTTATCTCTACATAATAGCCATTATGCTTCTAGAAGACAACTTTCATGCCCTCTCAAGGCTTTTCCAGACCAACCATCCCTAGCCCCTTCAGTAACTCCATTTTTGGCATTGGTTTTGAGTCTGTTCACCATCCCAATCACCCAAGTGTCTCTAAATCCAGCTCTCCTCCTACCAAGCCATGGCTACTGTGAAACCACTTAAAAACATGTTTGTTTGTTTAACTACCTTAAAATTGTTAGGATTTAGAATTTTAACTTTATTTTGAAAAATAATTTAATACTTAATATAAATTTTCATCATTCAGTGAACATTGCTTATTTGAGGGATAAAAATGGATGTTATCTTCATTTTCTGGTTCCTAGCTTGACCTAGTTCATTTTGAACTGCAAATAATGGAAGAAGTCCAATTCCAAGTAAAACAAGTTTTCAATGGAAGATAAAAAATTGAAACATTATTGCATATATTGTATTTCTGGTTTTTAGAATAAAACAATGATGTTGTCAATAAAAAAGCAGAAAATTGCCTAGGTAATTCACAACCTCTGTTTGCCTCATTTTCTTCCTCTCTAAAATGGCAATAATAATGGTACCTACCTCCCAGTGTTGTTGGAAGAACAAAATGAGATAATATTTGTAAAGTACTTTTAAAACTTTAAAATACTATAATAATGCTAGCTAATAATAATAACAATAATAAAATATGCACTAAGCTAACTGAATATCTGGCTTTTAAAGAAAAACAATTACAACAGGGGGATAGGTTGTGGTAAATTTAAAAATCCAACAACACCTCAAAAGTCTTCTGTTAACAAAGTAGAAGACAAGTTTGACTTAGTCAAATGTCTGAAATATATGCAGTTTTCTATATCTATTTTGGGCAACTGAGTGGCACAGTGGATAGAGTACTGGGTTTGGAATCAGGATGACTCATCATTATGAGTTCAAATCCAGTCTCAGACATTTATTAACTCTGTAACCCTGGGCAAGTCACTTAACCCTGTTTGCCTCAGTTTCCTCATCTGTCAAAAGAGCTGGAGAAGGAAATGGCAAACTACTCTAGTATCTCTGCCAAGAAAACCCTCCAAAAGGGGTCGCAAAGAGTGTGACACAGCTGAAACAATTGAACAACAACAAAATATCTACCTTAATTCAGACTAACCACTACCACTGTAGTGCTGAATCAAAAGCCCTACTGAGTCTCCTTTAATGAAGAAGTGGG
Organism: Vombatus ursinus; assembly: GCF_900497805.2. NCBI lineage: Eukaryota > Metazoa > Chordata > Mammalia > Diprotodontia > Vombatidae > Vombatus > Vombatus ursinus. Next base: position 16,416,678 of record NW_020948910.1, on the reverse strand, counting down.
GAGCACATGAATTATTTGTAGCAAGAGTTGCATGCTATCATTTTTCTTAGATTTTTCCACATGATTCATTGACCAGCAAAAATCAGTCTCTCTCTCATCGGTTTCTCAAATAAGAGTGTATGAAAATAATTTACTTTTTCACTATGTTGGCAAATATTTCTTCAGTGAATATAAGCACAGGCTCAGTCAATCTATTAAAACTTCTGAATTATTTTTATCTGAATTAATGAAGTTTTATTCTTCAAGGAGGATTATATTATATAAATATAAATCTGCCTTATAAATCTGCTCAAGTACTTTCACTTAAGAACATTGTGTATCTCCCCAAAAATGTTAACTGTTGAAAAACATATTAGTTTATGCACTATTTAAACATTTTATTGGCAGTGAGGTTAAAGGGATGGTTTTCCAAAGAATCCTCTAACCCAGCGTGCTACCAACCAAATCAGCAAATTTTATCAGTCCTTCAGGTCAGCATCTATACTTTCCAAACAAAAGGTAGAGAGGAACCCTGAGTATAACAATAACAGCTTCATCTTTTGACTTAAGCCTTGGAACAAATACACACATATACATATGTATGTGTGTATATGTATGCTAAATATCATTAACATAAAATATTAGATACAAGATATTTTTCCAAGACTTTCTTTGCAAATTTTTTTTTCATCTCTTCTCAAGTAGGAATAGTGGATTACTGACTCTAAATGGTGCTTTCCACCTGGGAAAAAAGACACTATCATAATTAAATCCTAGGATGTTTGTGATATCACAACTCCTATGTGCCCCTCTTTTGCCATGGCAGATGAAAAGTTTTCATAAGCTTTAGCCTGCCTTCCACCTGCCAGTTCCTACTAGACATGAGGGAGCCAGTCAGTACCAGGTGGGGGAGTTTTGAATTGCACTCAATACACAGTGTGAGTAGATTGGCTGTAATTTTCCAATTGAATATTTATACCTGACTCATTTCATCTTGCTCTTTGGAAGCGATATCAGAGCCAGATTCCTGTTGATTTCAGTGAGGGACTCTGTACTTGGATTAACTCCATGGGTTATTAAGCTAGATGAGAAGTGGACCTGGAGTTCCTATCACAAAGATGCCAGGCAAACTTTTAATTGTTTTTTTCCGTGGTAACTATCAAGTGTTTTAATGTCATAGAGACTGAAGTTACAAGGGAGTTCCCTGATCTCTGTTGGCATTGCTTATCATATGAAATATAACACAATCATAACTCTTGCTTCCTGGTAGGTTGGTATGTTAAATGTTTGTGTTTGTATTCACACACGACTCTCCTTGGTGTCTTACTGTCTTTTCCACATCTTTTTTCACAGAGGTTTTATTTTTGCTTCCTAATGCCAAACACTTATCACAATGCTCACTCATCACATTTCACACACTGATCCCTAATGGCAGGTGTTAACTTCCTTGCACTTAATGTGAATGGGTTGAATAACCCCATAAAGAGACAGAATGTCTTGGCATATAAAAGAATGGAATACAACATGCCCATCTGTGGATGAAACACATTTGTCAGCAAGTTGAATTCTATAAACTAGAGAAGGGGTATGAGTGGGGCTGTCAGTGGGCTTTCAAAAAGCATGTCAGGTCAGTACCAGATCAGGAACTTGAATCCATATTTCCTGATTCACAATACAGTGTTTTATTTCTAAGAGTTAATAGTAATGATTAAAATTTAAAAAAAAAACCTATGGTTTATATAGAAATACATAGAAGGGTGTCCATCTTCACCATTTTCAAGATATGCTTGAATTATTTTATTTCTGCATACAGTATATTACCCTGGATCTCATTTTCCTGTTGTTGCAGATAGTATCAGTGTTTGCTTGTAGAGGTTCTAAGCCTTTAGATCTGACTGATACTAGTAAGGAATACCTACTACAGAGTACTCATGTTTACATTCATCCAGTTAAAAAAAAATAGTTCTCACTGGTTGGTTTCCTAAAAGATAGGAACACCATATATTTCTTGGCAAAATAGAGAACATTAAATATTTTCACTGATATGATCAATCCACTTTCTTGCTAGGTACAGGGTAATAATTCTCTGTTTCATTAACCTTAGTCTGCAATAGATCTGAGTGAAGTTTGAGCCTTATACCTTTCAAACAATGGTGCTAAAACATTTTAGTTTTGTTGTATTTTTTCTTTTTTCCCCCCACTGAATAATAGTTGTTTGGGAGGAGCAGAATTATTGGTTGCAAATGAGGCTACTTTTTTAATTAAAGAATAGAAATAACATTGATATTTATTTAGTGAATTGAATAAGACATCTTGTCTAGTAGAAAATGAAATGAACAAGAGAAAGTTAATTAAAAGGGTTTGTTCTCATTAATAATAATAATAGTAATAAAATAGTTAGCATTTATATAGTACTTTAAAGTTTGCAAAGTACTTTAATAATATCATTTCATTTTTATCCTCAAAACAGCTCTAAGGAGTAGGTACTATCTCTATCCCCACTTTACATATAAAGTAATTGAGGCAAAAAGATTAAGTGGCTTGTCCTAGGTCATGCATATCTGAGATTGGATTTGAACTTAGGTCTTCCTGATTCCAAGTCCAGAACACTATCAAAAAGCCACTAATTTGATAAAAGATGATAATACTTCTTTGAAAAGGCTACATATAATGTATCAGGTATATGTATATATGTATACATATTCCTAGATTCCATAGATATATGGATATATATTTTAAAAGAGACATTTTCATCTTAAAAACTCCCTTCCTTTTCACCTCATATCCCACCATCAATGGTCAATTGAAAAGGCAAAATATTGGAGACCTGTTCACATTTGTGGTGATGTAGAGAACTATGAGCTAACATCAGAATTCTGCCACTACCTAGTGTTGTCCAATGAACATGTACATTGTATAAATAAAGAACATACAGGTAAGAGCTAGCTTCTGTTCTTAAGGAGATTATAGTTCATATGATGAGTGCCTATGGAACAACACTGAAAACATATGTGTACCTCATTTGATTGAAATTAAATCTGATTTACTATGTGTCAGTTATTTAGTACCTGTGTGACCTTGAGCAAGTCACCTAACTGATTTGGGCCTAAATTTCTTTTCTTGGGATAAGTAAGAAAAGTCTCCTGTCCTTTATACCCTGTAGCTCCAGTCCAGTAACTATAAATATTCCCTTCAATGGCTAACCTAAAGTTCACTCTGCCCACAACCAAACTCATCATTCAACCAAATTATGAACTCTAAAACACCAAAAAAAAGTAGAAGGTATTATAGGCATTATATTTTAATAACTGATTTCTCATTCTAATTACTTTAACTGGCTTAAAATCTTGATTTTAAGTAATTCAAATCAGTCCACAAGCATTTTTCTATTTTTCTATGATATAGGGAAAGAATGATAACATTATGTGTATTTTGTAGACAAGGAAACTGAGGATATTAAGAGGTCTCGAGTTAGATGGGACCTCAGAGGTCTTCTATTCCAACCTCAATCATTTTACAGATGAGGAAACTGCAGTCCACAGAGGTTAAGTGATTTGTTCAGTCAGATAGGTAGTAATCCTCAGAGGTGAGATTTGAAACCACATCAAGAGCCAACATTCTTTCCCTTGTATCATGATGCCTTCTCATGTCTTCCTCCAGGTTAAAGAAGTAGTCATGGGCAAATACTAAAGTCATGATGATATGGCTCCATTTAGAGGACAGAATGTGACATTCACTACATATTAAGTTCCAGAAACTAGTATCTTGAAAAAAAAAACAGAAATGAAGTTATTAAACAATTCTACTTGCCTTGCACAGACCTATGTTCCTACCTCCAAATTATAGAATTGAACTAAACTTTTTATTGAACTAAATTGAATTGAATTGAACTAAACTATTCCTTCATTCATTCATTCATTTATAATAAACAAATGCAATGGATATTTTCCTGGCTGCTGTAACCTGAGACTGGATAGACATCAAGATAACTTAGAGGAATAATGTACTTTTGGCTTATCTCAACAGCAAAGAGGTCAAATAGCTGTTCAATAAATCACACAAGTATGTGTGTGCTGGGCTTGAGTCAGGAAGACCTAAATTCAAGTCCAAACTCAGACACTTATTAACTCTGTGACTCTGGGCAAGTCACTTAACCTCTAGTTGTCTCAGCTTCTCCCTCTGTAAAATGGGGATAATAATAGTACCTACTTTATGAGGTTTATGTGAGGATGAGAAAATGTGTGTAAAGGGCTAATTATTTAAGGAGAATGACAGAGTAACAATAGGCAACCTATTTATATAACTTTGTTAGTACCATTTCTTACTTGATTAACCCTCAGCCAGCCCACTTTTATTACCACCAAAATTTGACAGGAAGCTAACAGAGACCTAATCAGTGAGGGAACCTGAAATTAAAGAATCATAGTTTAAACTTCAGAGTTTCTTTGAATACTTCAAGAGTTCAGGAGGGTATTCTCTGCCTCAAAATAGACCACAGTCCCTTCCTGGTTCAATAGATGATCTCTGAGAGTTGTTGCAATTGTGAAATGCCTCTCCCTACATGTGATATGACTCTCTAATCTTAACTAGACTTCACTGAGAAGGATTGAGTAGAGCACTGAACTTAGCAAGACCTGAGTTCAAATTCAGCCTCAGGCATTTATTAGCTCTGTGACCCTGACCAAGTTACTTATTCTCACTGTGCCTGTTTCCAATGAGCAAACTTAGGGAGTTAGACTTGATAATCTGTAAGGTATGTTCTAGCTCCAAATCTATGTGTCTGTGACTCAGAGAAAACGGGTATTCATTCCATGATCCTTCCTATAATCAGAACCTTTCCAAATAGGTGGGACCTGGCATTATTTGTTTTCTCCTAAAACCTCCCTTGTAACCCAGAGATACATCTTTAACACAATGAGGCATCAAAATATGACCTAAGAGGTGGTTTCTTTGAGCATAAGAATAAAACCATCCTATATGTTACCTGTAAGCATGGTCCTCAATTACTTTGTACTTTAGTGACTAATTGATTTTAATAAATCCTCTGATACTGTTGGTATATAATGAAATGGACTTCAGCACATTTAAAAGGCATGATACTAGGTTTGGGGGGTGCTTACAAAGATGAGTAAGATATAGTTACTGCCTTCAAGGGGAGATAAAATGTGCACAAATATTACAATACAAAAGAGAATATTAGTGCGTAGAGAGCTAAAAACAAAATGAACTAAATGTGAGAAGAGGTTTAATTTCCAATTGAATGGATCGTGGAAAGCTCTATGAATGAAGTGGCATTGGAACTAGAGTTGGAAGGATAGATGGATAGATAGTACCATAGAGGCATTTTAAATATATGAAACAGTACATGCCATAGAGAAAAAAAGATATAGAACATGTTCATAGAACACTGAGTAATCCACTTTGACTAGACCTCAACTGTCTCTTATCTTTACCAAGGTCAAATAACAAATGGTGGATCCAGGGTTCAAACTCTGATCTTTGGACACCTAGTCTAGTGCTGCCTTTGAGTGTATAAGTAAAGACTCTAAGAAAGCTAATACTCTTTGTCTAAACAGAAGGACCTATAATCAGTATTCTAGATAGGTTCAGTTTTAGTTTGTTTCAGTTCAACATCCTTAACATACACAAATCCATACCCCCAATAATCTAGAGGTTTTGATTTTAGCCCTTATCCATGTTACCCATCAATGGTAGAAGACAATTACCAAGGGCATGTTACCACCAGTATTCAACAAGCACAGAGTTACACAAACATGGGAATGAAAACTAACCAGACTTTTGAGATGACATTGATCAATCACCAGTGACTCATTTACAAGGGGACTTGTTTCTTCTCATGATAAACTAAAGAAGAGGTAATACATTTTACATGTCCTGGGATCATATCTTGTCTTTATGAAATAATTGCCCTTGCTAATATGTATATATATATATATATATACACATACATATATATACATATATATATATATCTGTCCATATAGACGATAGACACATAGACATGCCCATATACACACACACATACATACATACAAGCACATGTACATGTTTACTTCTCTTCAAAATCCTTTCTCCATTACTTTGTGTAGGCTGTGTTCCTATGTAGGTTTATGTGCAGTATTAGTTCCTGAATGGTTTATGTATTTGTATTATAAAGGCTAAATGGCACTGTATCTTTTAGAGGGGAAAAGGATCTTTTCTTTGTGTAAAAATGAAATTATAATATTGAGCAAATAAATATTATTCTTTCTAATTTGGGATGCAATTAATAAAATTGATAAAGTTTAATTATATACATTTTGTGTAGTAATTTAATTGATGTAGAGAATTTTAGGTGAAGAAATTCCCTCTACCAGTACAGATCAGCAACTATTCTCCAATTTAAAATGTTAGAGAGTTGTCTGGGACACTAAAAGGTTAAAAGACTGTTCAGGCTTAGACAGCCAGTATTTGTCACTGGCAGAAACTAAATGTAGATCTTCATGAATCCACAACAGAAGCCAACCTACTATCTACTGTACCATACTGCCTCTTGCAGGTCTGGACCAAAAATGAATTTCTATTTGATTCTTTAAAAATAGGACATTTCTTATTTGAAATAGTTCCAGCAGCAGTGGTGGTAGAAAAAAAAATGATAGTTTGAGCCACAGCAGTACATTTAAAAAAAATACTCTGATTTAAAAACATCAATTTTAATCAAACTTCAATTTTCATATTATTGCCATACCTAGTAACAGTCAGCTGTAACATAACTGGTCACATGCCTCAGTAGAATAACATGTATAGGTTATTAAAGAATGATTGCTGGGATTTCAACTTTTTTACTGTGCTACTTCCTGCTCTAACAGGTCTATGGAAATGCAGGACCTAGCAAGTCCTCATACTCTTGTTGGAAGTAGTGATACTCCTGGTAGCTCCAAACTGGATAAATCTAATCTCAGCAACACATCAGTTACAACAAATGGGACAGGAGGTAAGTATAAAACCCAGAAGTTGGACAGAATATAAATTTGAATGCTTAGTGTTAGGCATGTGCTAATAAATGAGTAAAGGTCTCCTTAATTAACATCATGTCTCCTCATTAGGCCCAAATATATGTTTAGAAAATATGTGATTTATTATTAGGTCAACTCTCTTTCTATTCTTTGTCATATTCTAAAACTGGAAACATATAAGGATAATTAAAAAAAAAAACTGGTTCTGCTTCTGAGCAGTGCATATTGCTGGGACACTTCATTGTCCTTTGCATGTCTTTAAAAAGTTTACTCAAGGATGAGGAAAGGGAGTCTTGGACACTAATTTCAGAAAAAGCAGACTGATAGTGCATCTAATGCATCAGAGTGTGGTTTTGAGTTCTCTCTGGCTCTAAATTTAATAATTAAAAATTACCAAGAAATTGACTTACCTTGTGTTCAAAATGATTGCTGAAGCAGGAAAAAAAAATTAAAACAGGTGTTCAAAGTTTTCTTTTCAAAGGACGAAGTTATTTGTGTTGTTTTTTTTTTCAAAATAGGGGTGACATTGTGTTGCTTTTGTTTTCTTTAGATATATTCAGTTAGAATATGTGTTATAAGCAACATATAAATAGTTATTACAATAAATTAGAAATTCAAATTGCTCTGAACACAAGAGACTATTGGAAATGATCAGATATAGGTAGTTGCCACAAAATACTTTTTTATTATTTATCAATATACTTTAGTTCTTCCAACTGTTGGTGGAGTGGCAGAGGAAAGACCAGTGTCTATTATAAATTCAGTTTTGAAATTATTTTCTGAGTCAAGTTGTGCACATTATAAGTTGCCTGCATCAAAAACTTTTCCACCAAACTCTCTGTAGCTTAGCTTTTTTTTCTTGTTTATAGATGATAACTCATCTCTCTACATTACACATAATTCTAGTTAATATCAATGGGCTTTTTTATGCACATAAAGAGGAAGGAGTAGGCCACTTAGTGATGACTTTTAGATTAAGTACATTTGCATTTAAAACTCAAATCAAGTACAACTATTAGGATTAAAAAACTCTCAAAACTCTGGAAACTCACTTTCACAAGGACACTAATAATCATGTGCATATATTTTACTTGAATAAAATAAACTGTATAAAATAATACTCATAAAAGCAATACAGCACAGTTAAAAGACTTGGCTCAAAGTGCAAAAACACTTATAAGCATTGAAGATTATTCATAGACACTGAGCAGGCCTTCAAACAATGAACCATTCTACTATTCCTGTTCTCAGGAGACACCATGACTGTTTTAAATACTGCAGACTGGTTGCTGAGTTGTAACACTCCTTCTTCTGCAACAAGTATGAGAGACCATGGTACACTGCATGTGTGTGGCTGTGTGGATTTGCCCTTATGGTTTGGGTCCTTGTTTCTATTCTATGGTGTGTGCCACTGCTGTGTGTTTCATTACTTTTAAGAGAGAAACAAGAAAAATAAATACGCTTTTGCTTAACAGTTTCCAAATGTTAGGCTATTTTTTCTACCATAAAATCAATGTTTTTTATACAAAGATTTTTCAAAATATGCCTTGAAGGGTAACTTTTGGAGATATGTGTGTTCATGCAGTTGGCTTGAATAAACTGACCAGTTACAAATCAGTTAAAAGAGGTGAGGTTGTTTTTGTTTTTGTTTTTGTTTTGTTTTGTTTTGTTTTTGTTGTTGTTTTTTCTGGTGGGGGGGGTTGGGGATGGGATTTTAAACCTTAAACATCCCTAATGAGATACCTACATCAATTTAGAATGCCAAAGAGCTTCTGAAATCCAATAACATTTTTATTTTGAATTATGAAATCCTTCAGTTCCAAACATAATCCATTAATAAGCTATATGGCATGAAAAGTTAGCTGTTCAGTCCTTTCAGTCATGTCTGACTCTTTGCAACCCCATTCGGGGTTTTCTTGGCAAAGACACTGAAGTGGTTTGCCATTTCCTTCTCCAACTCATTTGATAGATGAGAAAATGGAGGCAAACAGGGTTAAGTGACTTGCCCAGGGTCACACAACTAATAAGTGCCTGAGGCCAGATTTGAACTTAGGAAGACTCCAGGCCCAGCATTCTATCTACTGCACCACACAGCTGTCCCACATGAAAGTTAATATGGTCTTTAAAATTTAGTAAGTTTTATTTTTTTCTTCATAATTCATCATGATGCCATCTTTAGGAACTATTTTGAGGATTGAAAAAAGAAGTTATATATATTGAGAACTGAGTTACACTAGTATTTGTATTAATTTGATTCAATTTTTGCGGTTAGAATGGGCTTAGTTTTCTCGGCCTCAGGATAATGTCAGTGATTTCTTGATTAGAATTAACAATAAATTGTAAACATAATCAGTTCCTGATATCTTTTTTCTTAGTTTAAAAAAAATTATTCTATCCTCATTTTTTTTTGCTAAAATCATACTTCTGACCATTTACGGAGCAAAATAACAATAGTCCTAGAGGAAGCATAATATATTAATCTGAATAGGTACAGGGAGTTTTCTCAATGGGAATTCCCTATAGTAAGGAAATCACAGTGGGTCTGGTTAAAAAGTAATAATAATAATAATGGAACATAAATATTTTGCTATATCCTATATCTGAAGTGAGAAATTGAAATATATTGCTTTTCCAATAATCACTATATTTTAAGTTTTCTTAACATTCTTATACTTACCTTATGAGGAGCACTTGGTTTCCTGTTTCCCAATGTTACAATACAGTTATTAAATCACAACTGTCAAACATGGTTAACAAAATTCAGTTTTCACATATTACAAAAACAGTCTTCTTTATTATGAATAGCTATATGATGTATAACTTTATAAAGAAAAATGCTAAGGAAGTAATTATCTGAAAGCCAGAATATGATACTGGTTTTATGAAGTCTTAATGCCTTGTGTATGTAAAGTCTTCATAAATGTTTGGGACATTACTTTTCCTCCTCAGTAGAAATATTTCAAATATTTGTAGTTCTCATATTAACATATCTGAATGTGGGAAGCAATGGAGTCAGAAGAATGTCACAATGGATAAGGCCCTGGGCCTGGAGCCAAAAAGATATAAGTTCAAATGTGACCTTAGACAATTACTAACTATGCCAGTTACTTTATCTCTGTTTGCCTTTTGTGCCTGCGACTGCAACATGAGGATCAAATGAGATATTGTTGTAAAGTGCTTAGCAGTGCCTGGCACACAGTAGGTGCTACATAAATGCTAGCTATTCTTATTCTTACTGGAAATGTTAAAGTTTCTATCCATAAAAGTTTTAGAATCTTAATTTAAAAGGTTTTTAGTAATTTTCTTTCATTGTCATTTGAAGTGTAAATGTATAGAAGTTACTCATTATATTACTAGTAACTGTTGCATTATAATTGAAAAAAATCTATGCAATTAAAAAGGCATGCCTTGTGACCAGTTCTCCCTATTAATTTTCATTTATTGTTAGATCAATAACTAAATTAAATTAACTCTTTAAATAACTTATTCCAATAGGAAAAATACATAAGAACTGAATTTAGTTTATTATGTGTATAAGAATATGACATCTCCTCAATCATAGTCATCAAGAATATAGCAAATAATTGAATTACTTATTATAAAGTTACTATCTTGTCAATACTTTTTCACTGATGGGTTTCTCTTAAGAACTCAAATATGTAGTGACAATTATTTTCTTTCTTTTTTTTTTTAAAGGCAATTGGGGTTAAGTGACTTGCCCAGGGTCACACAGCTACTAAGTGTCAAGTGCTTGGTCTGAGGCCAGATTTGAACTTAGGTCCTCCTGACTTCAGGGCCAGTGCTCTATCTACTGTGCCACCTAGCTGCCCCCAACAATTATTTTCATGGGATTAAGTTTTATTTTCCTCCAGTATGTTAAGATAAATAACTGACTACTTTGACTAATCGAATTTATGAATAAAAGTACTGAAGCTAGTGGCTGCAAAAGCGATAAGTTTTTCTTTTAACTTTGATATTTATTATTTGGAGAAGAGGCATATCAAGATTTGGTAAAGGACAAATTTTGATTGGTTTCATGCACATTTTTATGATTTGGTTTTATATAATCCAATAGAAGTGGAATGTTTTAGAACTTTAGCATTCAAGGAGATCTCTTGAATGCATTTTTTTTCTGGAGGAAAATCATGGTACTTTGTACATAGTACACCCTTAAATGCTTACTGGATTAAATAACAGCCAGGCCAATGGTATTAAAATTCAAGGGTATCTAAATACTCTTCATACAAATGTTGTTATTTATGGCTGTCATAATTTCTCTCATCATTTAGAATGGTGTACCAAATTTAAAAATTTATGGTTATTTTTGGACAGAAAGAAATTAACATGGCATTCATAGATTAAGAGAAAGGTATCTTTCAAGAAGACATGTTGACTTAGAATAAAAATAAAACTATAAGCTATTCCACTTATTAAGACCATTCATAGTACAGAAAAATGTTGTTTATGGCCTTGATTTAGTGTTACATAGTATAACCATTTTGACCCAACTGCCTTTAGAATCTTCTTCAGAACAAAGACTGCTAGGTATTACACAACATGATTTTGTGGTATGGAGAGATGTCCAGTGGGAAATTTATATATGAACTAATCCAATCATCTTGAAATCTCTGACCAATTTAATCCTTGGTCTCCAGAGATGAAAAACTAAAATATAAATAAATGAATCCAAATGTGGGATTATAGTACCCAGGGCAGGCATTTTTGGAAGATAAGGCAAGTTGTCTTTGCAGTCCATTCATCTCAAAAGACAACCTAAGCAGATTGTGGCCAAGTAAAAATGACAGGTCTAAAATAAATTTTAAGGAGAGGAAAAAAATGCAAAATGACCAATTCAGTAGTTTCTAAGAGATAACAAAATGTACAGATATAACATTAACCAAGTCTACAGACTTAATAATTGTCCCTTCTCATTAAAGTCAAACATCTGGCTTTATTAAACTGGTTTGATCAATTCATTCTTCTCTGGCCTAGACTCTCACTCATGTTAGCTACTTTCCTATAAACAGAAGCTGTTTGACAGTGAAAATGTGGTGTAAATTGACGGCTTTGTCTGTAGAGACTTTTAATGTAGTATTGTACATATTACATTGGTATTTACAACCACTTCTCCCCACTTTATAACTTCCTCAGAAATCATGGTGGTGAGTTATCTTTTAATCTGTCATTTTTATCATGTAGAAAATTTCACCCACAAAATTGTCCCTAACAGTTATCACTACTCCTGTGGTCATGAAAAAAAAAAGTTTGTTTTTCCCAATAGACTAAGTGATTGATTTGTTAGATGGATCAACTATAAGAGCCATAAAATTGTTATTATAGAATTAGTATGTCCCCTAACTGTTATGGTTCCTCTTACAACATGAAAATAGTAAAACTTCAGTGCTTTAAAAACCTTTTAGGGGGCGGAGCCATGATGTCAGAGTGAAAGCAGTGACTTGCTTGAGCTCTCCCCCAAACCCCTCCAAATGCCTGTTAAAAAATGACTCTAAACAAATTCTAAAGCAGCAGAACCCACAAAAAGACAGAGTGAAACAAATTTTCAGCCCAAGACAACCTAGATGGTTGATCAGAAAGGTATATCAGGCTGGGCTGGGAGAGGAACGCAGTGCAGTATGGGTGTGCAGGCCACAGTGAGCCTGGAGCAGGCCTTGGAGGACTGAATCACAGGCCTCTGTGGTGGTTTCCAGACTTCTCAACCCACAAACACCAAAGACAACTTAGAAGGTCACTGGAAAAAGTCTGTGACTGCAGTGAGAGAAGCAGGGGCAGCAGCTGCTTCCTGAGCTTCCTGGCCCACAGACTGAGGGGGAATCGAGTGGCTGATCAGAGGGGGATTGCAGGAATCTCTTTGCCAGTGCTGAGGCAGGAATCTCTTGCTTTACCAGTGCTTGGATCTGGGTCACAGTTCTGGGTGGTGGTCCTGGGGTGAGGAGGAGTGCTGACATGGTGGAGCTTGTTGTGGTGGTGGAGAGGAAGCACCTCGCCCCTTATTATACCATCTTGGAAGAATTGAAAATTTACAGGTCCCTAGAAGTATCTCTGAAAACAGCTGTACAAACCCCCGAAGCTTGGGACAGTTCATTCTCCACACTGGAAACAAACTTTTATCTTAACAAAGAGTTTAAAACTCAAGTAATTGGCTGGGATCATGAGCAAGCAGAGCAAGAAGAGTCAGATTATATTATCTTACTTTGGGGACAAAGAAGATCAAAACATACAACCAGAAGAAGACAACAAAGTCAAAGCTCCTACATCCAAAGCCTCCAAGAAAAATATGAATCAGTCCCAGGCCTTGGAAGAGCTCAAAAGGGATTTTGAGAAGCAAGTAAGAGAAGTAGAGGAAAAACTGGGAAGAGAAATGAGAGTGATGCAAGAAAATCATGAAAAACAAGTCAACAGCTTGCTAAAGGAGACCCAAAAAAATACTGAAGAAAATAATACCATAAAAAATAGCCTAACCCAAATGGCAAAAGAGGTCCAAAAAGCCAATGAGGAGAAGAATGCCCTAAAAAGCAAAATTGGCCAAACAGAAAAGGAAGTTCAAAAGATTACTGAAGAAAATACTTCCTTAAAAATTAGAATAGAGCAATTGGAAGCTAGTGACTTTATGAGAAATCAAGACACTGTAAAACAAATCCAAAATTATGAAAAATTAGAAAACAATGTGAAATATCTCATTGGAAAAACGACTGACCTGGAAAATAGATCCAGGAGACAGAACTTAAAAATTATTGGACTACCTGAAAGCCATATCAAAAAAAGAGCCTAGACATTATCTTTCAAGAAACTATCAAGGAAAACTGCCCTGATATTTTAGAACCAGAGGGCAAAATAGAAATTGAAAGAATCCACTGATCTCCTCCTGAAAGAGATCCCCAAAGGAAAACTCCTAGGAATATTATAGTCAAATTCCAGAGTTCCCAGGTCAAGGAGAAAATATTACAAGCAGCCAGAAAGAAACAATTGAAATATTGTGGAAACACAATCAGGATAACACAAGATTTAGCAGCTTCTACATTAAGGGACCACAGGGCACGGAATACAATATTTCAGAGGGCAAAGGAGATAGGATTACAACCAAGAATCACCTACCCAGCAAAACTGAGTATAATCCTGCAGGGGAAAAAATGGTCATTCAGTGAAATAGAGGACTTTCAAGCATTCTTGATGAAAAGGCCAGAGCTGAATAGAAAATCTGACTTTCAAATACAAGACTCAAATGGAACATGAAGAGGTAAACAGGAAAAAGAAATCATAAGAGACTTATTAAGGTTGGACTGTTTACATTCCTGCGTGGAAAGATGATATTTGTAACTCATGAGACCTTTGTCAGTACTAGGGTAGTTGGCGGGAAAAAATTAAATGCATATACATATATATATATACACATAGATAGATGGAGGGCACAGGATGAGTTGAAGATGAAGGGGTCATATCTGGAGAAGATATAGATCAGGAAGACTGGAGATGGTTCCTGCTTACGCTATAATGGGAGAAGAAAGGAAAGCTGCAAAATAGAAAGGGTTGGGCAGGTACCCATGATGAAACCAGTCATTTCTGGGGAAGAATACTGGGATTTCTCAAGCTGGAGGATACCCCAAGCATGGAAAACTCAATAGCAAAATGAAAACAGTCCATTTTTTTTTTTAGTGTCCAGGCATTGATTCTTTTTGCTGAAGCTCTGTCTTCTCTGGTTGGGACCACATCAGTTTGCTTTTGTCCAGGTTTCATCCTTTGATAGGCAATGGAAAAATTGAGTTATCATACTAAAGTCAAATAAAGATGAGATTTGGCACACTTAGTATTATCAGAAATCTGATGCTTTGAAAGCTCCATATCTCTCACATTGGCTCTACACAGCTAAATTCTAAGTTTGAAAAAGGAGGCAGTTGAAATGGATATTCATGAAATTTTTCCCAAAGTGACTACAAATTGTTTCGTGACAGTAAGTTAAAACCAGTGCAATAAATGTATACCTTGATGGTAATCCTCTGATGACATCAAGGTAGTCACACATTGTTTTAATAAGTTTTATAATTAAATTATATACAATTGTCCATTTTTGTGGGTTGGGGGCAGAAGAAGGAGAAGCTATACAGTTCTTTTTGGGGGTAGGGTGGGGAGAAGGAATAAAAACACCAAATTAAACAAGTAATTCAAGACCAAAGAGAATATTACAGATTCACTAGGTATCAATCATTTGATCCATTACCTTTCATCAATGTCATCATCCTTAATATCAATCAATTAATAAGCATTCATTAAGTACCTACTATATACCAGGCATTGTACTAGGTATTGGAAATACAAAGACCACAATAAGATAGTTCCTGCTTTCAAGAAACTTCCATTCTTTGGGGGAAAATAATCTGTAAACTCATACATATATATTCAAAGTGTATCCATACAACATATATACATAGTTCTATAAACTATGATATGGAAACTATGATATGTTTACAGAACAATTATTCTGGCATCCTTTGTTATAATGCTCAAGCTTAGAATTCTGAAAAATTTTATGACACCACAGTCAATTAACATGTATGTCCTTGTGGAGCCCTTCTAGTATAGCTTGTTCATTTCCTTATTCATTTTTAATTGGATATATAGGCCTATTAATTTATGTACAAAATGATAATATTATGATTTACCAGCCTGGTCTTTAGTGACAAAGCTTTTGCCTGTTGTCAAAATTAAAATAATTTGATTGTGAAAAAAAAACATTGTAATCCTTAAAACTGGCATTTTCCCCCACTATGGAGATTAAAGAAAAATAAATCACCGTACACAAAATACAAATCTGATGAGCCTAGCAGCATGTTTCTAATAAGTTAGAATTGGAAAATGTTTCAAGTTTTGGATAAGTTGAAGAATAAAGTATTTTTCCATGAATGAAATGTCCCCAGACAATGTATATTAAGTTAATGAATATATGAAAAATATTTATAAAATGTTTCCTGTGTGCTAAGCACTAAGCTAAGTGCTTGGGATACAAATTCAAAAGCTGATAATACCTAAACTGAAGGAAGTTACATTCTGATGGAGAGAAAAATGCATATAAAGGAGTGGTGGCCAGGGACCAATATTTTGGTCTCAATGTTACAGAGAAGGTAAAGTCATAAGGAGTCTTAGGACAATAGGTTGGCATACCCTTTCCAGGAATGATGACAGAGCTTATTTGATTATAAAATTGGAGTACTTATCAATCTTCAGATAAAAAAACAAGGGAAGTATACATATTCCTAAAATTTGCAGAAAAAAATTGAATGAAAGAAAATCTATAAATATAATTTTGAGTTATTTATAGTAAAAATTAGTTGTTTAGAAGATTTAGAAGATTTGTTTTCCTTAATTTACTTTGCTGCCCTATATGTTTATAGTTACTGAAAAACAATTGTAATTATTTTGTATCAGCTATTAATCCCATAAATGTAAAACTAACATATTCTACCGATTAACAAATAATCCAGCTAATGAAGGAAAGTACAATTTAATCATTGTCTTCTCCCATTCTCTTTGCAACACAAATTATTTTCCATTGTCTTTATGCAGATAATACCCAGATCTTTATTTCAGCCCTAATCACTCTGTTGAACTTCAGTCCCATACCACCAACTGTGTTTTGGACATTTCAATTTGGATGTCACTCTATCATTTCAAACTAAATATGTTCAAAAGAGAACACATTTTCTTGCCCTGAAAACATTCCTCTTTCTCCAACTTCCTTATTACTGTTAAGGCCACTACCATCCTTCTAGTCACTAGTAAGTAAAATCTTGGTATCATCTTTAATTACTTATTGGCCCTCACCCAATATATTCAATTTGTTGTCAAATCTTGTCATTTTTACTTTCATATCATTTCTCTTACATGCCCCTTTCTCTCCACTGGCACAGCTGCTCCCATTGTATAGTTCCTCATCACCTCATACCTGGACTATTACGATCCTCTACTACCCACCATATACTCTATGATCTAGATACATTGGCACACTTGGTGTTCCCCATACATAACACTTCAGCTTTTCACTTTCTGTTCCTTATGCCTGGAGTGCCCCCCCCACCCCCTGCCTCATTTCCAACTCCTAGCTTCCTTGGCTTCTTTCAACATGCAGCCCATTTCCTCTTCTTCAAGAGAACTTGTATTCCTTCCTCCCCCTTCCCAAGTGAGTTTCTTCTAAGATTATCTTATATTTACACAGTATTTATCTTGTAGATATATAGTTTTTTTTTTTTGTATGCTCTCTTCCCCGTTAGAATACAAGCTCCTTGAGAAGAGGGAAATATAGGGTCTGGCATATAGTTGGTGCTTAATAAATGTTTGTTGATTGACTGAGGGACTGATTATTCAACTATATATACATATATGCACATATATATATGTATGTATTTAAGTAGAAAGTGTCTCTGGCCCAGTACCATAGGGCCATATAGGATACATCTTCCCCTTAGTATCCAAGTGTTCCTTGAGAGGTTGGGGGCAGGAGTGTCTCTTCTCTAATATTATTAACTGGAATCCCCACCATCCTTGTTTCTCTCATTGCTAATTGTCAGTGAATAGCATTGCAGTTCAATTTAACAACTTAACATTAGCTTTTAGAAAGGGATATTTACTTCAAAGATAGAACAATAATTGAGATATCAATGTTTCCTCCCAATACTTGGGGACACATTTTCACCTATACAATATTAATCTCTGGGAAGAGGAAGCTCAAATTTAGCTCAGTTCCTACATAGAATTGGTACACCAAAGTAATGTACAAAAGTAGAATTGCTCTTAGATGAGTCTTCATCTCAGCTACTACTATATTAGCTCCCAAAGGTCATTCCTGAAAGTCAGTCATGCTCATCTGAGGATTGCTGTTGAGCTGGCTACAAAGCTAGGATGCTATGATCCCGGGATATATAGACACTTTTCTTCTGATAATTAAAAACTCACAAGATTGGAAGCTCCAATCCCTTTACTTAGAAGGGAAAGAAGAAACTCATTGGCCGAGGACCAAAGCCCATTTAAGAGGGTAAATTTCAGCCTCCAAAGTCCTCTACATTTAAAGCATTGTGTCTCACCAGATGCCACCAGTGAAGGAGTCCAACCAGTCCCATAGCCAAGAGATTGATACAAAAAGACTAAGCAGAGGCTGACCCAACCGTTTTAGAATACACCAAGAATTGTGGCTATGCAGCCAATTAAAAATAAAGGCTTCCCTTAACCATGTAATTAGCAGACCAAAATCAGTTACAGAATATCTACACATTCTCCACAGTCTCTCTGAGACATTTCTATTTTACATCATCAGAACTTTTCCAGAAGCAGGATCTCTCACCTCTACCACATGGGGAATTTCCCTAAGCTGAGCATGCTTATAGACAGCACATGTACCCCATTCCCACTCCCATATTTATATCTATGTGATAGATATGTACACATATATGCAAACACATACCTATATACATATATGTCTATATCTATAACACACATATTCACAAATACATACATGTGTATATATACAGAAATATAAAACATTCATATATATATAGATAGATAGATAGATAGATACAGAGAAAGAGTTCCTTCCACACCCTCACCATTAAATTAATCTCTTTAGTATAGTTATTCCACTGTTTTTAAAATAAAATTTAACTTTGACAATCCTCCTGATATGTCAACAGTCATTATAGACCATAATATCTGTGATAGCTTTGGACTAGATTTCAAGTTTCCACGTATTAAAGAAAGGTAGAATTAGATGATCTCTGTCTAGTCCTATAATTCTGGTAAGTTTCAAAGAACAAATTAATAACTGCAGCTTAAAATTTTTTGATACTTTTGAAAGACACACATTTATTTCAGTATAATGAATATATCTTGGCATTTTGCTGCTTAAGATTGTGTCCACAGGCACCATTCCTCCCCTGTAATAATGAATCATCTTTGGCCAAAAACAATTAACCATATATAATCTTGATTATTTGGAGGAGGTGCCTTGTAACTAGTATGAGTACATGAGTAATGTGCAGTTAAGAAAGGAAGCATAATCAAATATATAATCTTGCTATTTTATAAGCTCCATAAGAAAGTAAAGTATAAGATGTGCCTATAGGAATGAGGCTGATTGCCATAAGTGGTTTTTGTTCCAATCCCTCTCGTACACAATTAAAAATTCCTGGGTGACATTTCTTGACCAGGTTTTGCTAATCACAAATATCAAAAGTTGAAGAGTATGTTGCCTCAAAGAAAACAGCATTCCGTCTGTATGTGTCCATCTGTGCACGTCCTCAGGGTTAGTCCATATAGCTGAATATACTAGTTAATTGGAAATACCAGCATTTAGGTAGAATCACAACTAAACTGTTGCTTGATCAATCTGACTTCCTCTTAAACATCTCAAGATGAAGTTATCAAAAAAAACCCAGTTACATTTTCTAATATGTAACAGTTTTTGTGATCAGGAAAGTTTTTCTGACCATGTATTCTGTGTTTCCATCATTGTTGAATCTTTAATGAAGATGAAAAGAGTCATTATCCTCAAAAATGTAAATCTCATTTGTTCCTGAAAATTGTATCCCTGCCCTCAAAAAGAAAAGAAAGTCCTTGCCCTCAAGGAGTTTATATTCTGGTAAGGAGGACAAAATGTAAAAAGAAACTGAAAAATTGGGGGAAGGGAAGAAGACATCCTCATTGGCATGTTGGAGAAAGTCTGGATAATTAAAAGTGGAGCCCAGAGAGAAATGAAGGCATGACTGAATTGGATACTTTCCCAACAGAGATTCTGAGAGAAATTAGTGAATTAGAGAAAGAGACCACGGAAGCAGGATCTTCTACAAGTTTTCTTCTTACCCAAATATTGATCTGATTAGTTCTGATTCTTTGAAAGGATTGCCTAATTGCTGCTATGTGCATCCCATTATGATTACTTTTCTAATAGAATAGCCATGCATATATGTTTAGTCTGTGGTCAGCAATGACACCTTGCATGCTTTTTTCCCACATACTTGGTCATATTAATCTATTTCTCACCTTGCATTTCCAGAATTTATTGCTGCTGCTAAACCATATTATTCACTTTGTAACACAATCATATCAAGGGATGCTAAATGCGAAATAATTCGCAAAGAATTCAATTTCTATCCTTTCTGCCTTGACATTTTCCAGTATCTTTTCTACAATAGGAAGAATACGACAGAATCTTTACACTTCAATGCAATGTATACATTGGCTTTAATATTCTTGTCCAATAAATAAAATCGATAGAGCTGGTAATCTGTGATAGACCTTAACACCCATACAACAGAAGTTTCCAAATCATATACCCGTATAGAAATGATATACCAGGATGTGCACAATTGTATATCACATCTAAACATCACTATTTGGAATTTGTTATGAAAGTACGTGACTGCTTAGTCTCTGCTAGAAACAGGAAATAGAATATAATTTCTTACCTACTGCATCACTTAGTCCTCAGTTCAACAATTTTACATAGTCTTGTTTTATTATTGTGCTTTTTAACAGGCTTATTGGAAAGAACAAAGAATACCTTTTGATCATGAGTAAGATTGAATAGAGAGGAGTGACCAAATATTTCTTCAGTCTCTTAACTACAAAACCGGCTTGTCAGTGGTTGAGCTAAGAATTAAACTGTGTATAATTCTGTTTTACTTAAAATTAGCTACCTTTTAAAGCCAGGTTCTTGAGGTAATTAGTTTAGCTAAAGTGTTTTGAATTAAATTTTACATATAAATGCATGCTTTAGAAGATAAATTAACAAGACTTTATCATATACTTACTTTTTTCCCCTTTGCACGTACATGTTAGCTAGAAAATCTCACTGTCAAACTGGGATGAGATTGTATGTGAAAATTTAGAAGTAAAACTCATGTCTGCTTATTCTTCTACATAGTGTCTCTTCTTGCAGTCAAAACAGAGCCCATGAACAACAATGAAACAACCACAACAACTGGAGATGGAGCGCTTGACACTTTTACTGGGTCAGGTAAAGCCTTAACCTCATGTTGTTATGTACACATTGGCATATTCATCATACTTTCTCATGAATAAGCCCCGTAAATGCAACAGTAGCTGCAGATGTTAAAATACTTAGAATCATAAATGTTACTTTACAAAGTAAAAAGAAAAAAAAAGTACTTCCCTTTTTAAAGAGAAACCTAGTAGTCATAAATCTATGTTTTTAAGAATTATAACTGGTTCTACAAAAAGGTTGTAATTAAAATATAATTTTGTGTATTTTGGATAACTTGTTAAAATTCACATTTAAATTCATGACAATGAAATAATCATAGGTGGCTTTGGTAATTATTGTACATAAAGTTTTATTAATTTAATAAGTGGGTTGTACTAGCTATAAACTTTATCCTTCCAGCATTGATAGTTAAATTATGTAAAAATTGCCTTCTATCCATGACTTGGAATGTAAAATTATACATTTGATTCTTTCTAAGTAACCTCGTTTCCTCCATAGATTTTTTTTAATTCTTCTTTGTAAGCAGCTGAGTGAAAAGTATTAAAGGTTAATGGACTGCAGGAAAGCACATGTTGCTTGCATTAGAACGTTAAATTGGATAGTGCTACCTTTAATATTAATGCATCGAGGGGAACAATAGTGTAACTGTAAACATCAGCTCATTTTTAATGTAAATTCCTATGTAACTCCCAGTAGGTTAGTAAATAAGTTGACTTAGTCAAAAGTTTTACAAAGAAAAGTTAAAATACTCTGCTGCTCATTTAGTTCTTTCTGGAAGTAATGGATTTTTACATTGCCTAAGAAGGTGAATATTTAACATATAAAATATTTAAAGTAATAGGATTTGGCTAGGTGTTATATGTGTATGAACTTGTATCTTTGTAGAGTAATGTGTTTGTGTGTGTGTTTTAATGTGGTTATACTTTTGTCATGAAATTTAACTACATTCTTCAAATAAAGGACATAATATACTTTTCTAAGTAGTAGAAATAAATGCTATTCATTGAATTTCAGTATCAAAATAAATGGAAACTCACTACACATACTTGTATTAATTAGTAGCAGAAGCACTATGAGAACCAGGCCTCCTGATTCTGGACAGACCCAGTGTTCTCACCAGTGGATTGTTCTACATAGCTAATATTAACTTGCCCAGAACACTGGACATGAAGTTAGGGAAATTTGAGATTAATCCTTCCTCCAACATTTACTAACCGTATGAACTGGAACATGATCATTTAATTGCTACTTGCCTCAGTTTCCTCATCTGTAAAATGGGGGTAATAATAGCACCTACTTTCCAAGGCTGTTGTGAGGACAAAATGAGCTATTACTTATAAAGCACTTTGCAAATCTTAAAATACTACGTAAATGTTAGTTATTGTTGTTGTTATCACCAAAATTGCAGAAGAAAATTCTATGTCCCAAAAATGCATTGAAAATAGATGACAGAAAATCAATTAAAAATTTTGTAAAAACACAAAGATACAGCTTACATGAAAATAGTTAAAATCACGTATGTATCAAGCCATGATGTTTTCTACTAGTCCAATAAGCAATTAATCCAGCATTTTCTTGAAAATGCTACTTGAAAATGATAATATTAACTCCAAGCAAAGCAAATATACATACAAATAATAAGGAAAGGAAGGATAAAAATATAGAATTAATAATGTAATTAAATAGCATCTTAAGTCAGTTAAGAGAATATAGAATAATACAATCTAATAATAACATTAATTATCAGAATGTTTTCTATGGCAATTAACTAATCCAACAACTCATTTTTCAAATGAGAAAAAAGGAGCTCAGGAGGTTACAGTTAATAGCTGTGGATAACTTCTTGATAGCTCAATAAGTGCTTATTATCAATTTATTGATAGTTCAATGACAGAACCAGGTCTCCTGATCCCTTAGCCTGGTCCTTTCATTGTTGTATCATTCTATATAAAATTGTGTTATAATTAACAGATAAATATATATGATGTGATGATGCATAAAAATCTTATGGTCAGCGTATTTGACCTACACTGCCTCACAGTATTCTTCACCAATATAATTTGATATCAGAACTCCAAGTTATTTAGCTATTTATGATGATGTTGACTTATTTACATTGTGCTTTACAATTTGCAAAATATTTTTCTCATGACAGCTCCTTGAAGCATTATAAGTATAATCTCCATTTTACTTATGAAGAAACAGAATCACAAAAAAGGTTTAGTGAGTTTTTGATGGTCATACACCCTTTTAAATGATGGAGCTAAAATTTAGCTTTGAATTTGCAAGATATCTGCCTCCAAAGCTGAAGATATTATAGAGAATTTATTGAATTCATTTTCAGAACACATTAGCCAAGTGGTAAATTTACTCACTTTATTTGATAGCAAGGAATTTCATTATGTCAAAAAAAAAGAAGAAAAGAAATGCAGTCAATGGTCAGTGTCCCAGGGCCAATAAGTGGCAAATGTAAAATGAAGACATTCTCTTAAAGTGATGCTCGCCATTGGTAGAATTATCTAAGTATACACTCAATTTTGGCAATTTATCCAAGTAGACTCTTGATTTGATAAATAAAGTCATGCACCTAGGATCACATTAATCTTAGGTCCTTGCATTAATTACCCTTATGTCTGGTTGAAATAAAACAAAATATTTGCCCTTTTAAAAGATTATATATCTTTTTTAACCACCTAATAACACTTAACATGTAAACATCTCATTTTTAATGAGGCAAAAGAAAAGAAAATTCAGGGGCAGCTAGGTGGCACAGTGGATAGAGCACCGGCCCTGGAGTCAGGAGGATGTGAGTTCAAAACCAAGCTCAGACACATAACACTCATTAGCTGTGTGACTCTGGGCAAGACACAACCCCAATTTCCTCACATAAAAACAAAAGAAAATTCAGATCACAAAGAAATTGGTGATGCTTTGTATATTTAAGTTAGATTACCAATTAATTAATCAACAAGCATTTATTAAGTACTTACTATGTCTCCAGGCACATTACTAAGCACTGGGGAAAGAAAGAAAGAAAGAAAGAAAGAAAGAAAGAAAGAAAGAAAGAA
>NW_020948910.1:16344911-16392600 GCF_900497805.2 Vombatus ursinus | reverse complement strand
AAAAAAAAAAGAAAGATAAAGAAGTAAAATCAGCCTTTGCCCTCAATAAGCTTACAATTTTGATGGGGGAGAACATGAATATAAATTGATAATATAGATACTTACAGAGTAGGTGAAGATGACTTTAGAAGGGAAGCATTAGCAGGTGGTGGGGGCAGGAAAGAACTCTTGTAGAAAGTATTGTTTGATCTGAGTCTTGATACTCCTGTGGGTGCATTTTCAAAATAATGTCTAGATTCACAAACTAAAGGAAAGAAAAGCAAAGTTGTCTTTAATTTCAGTATGTAAGATTGCTGTGATATATGTGAATGTATAAACACATACAAACATTACTGATGTCTTGCTTTGGGGAAAAAGGCAGTTCATTTAGCTGTTGCTAAATTTCTAGCCATCCATCCTTTGCCACAGCTTTGTGGTAAAACCTCATATTTCCCAAAGCTAAGAAAAGTTGATTTTAAAACACATAAATTTCAAGTTTGCCAAAGTTTAGCCATTGAGACAAGTGGGTATAATCATGTTTCATCTGTTCATATTTTTGGTTAAAAAATGGTAGAGACATAATTAGAGGAGGGTTAAAATTCTCTCATGTGACTCAAATAAGCTAGACTTGAATTTTCCATGGCATACTGTTATGCAACATTTACTAAGTTCCCACATTATGGTACACACAGCTTTTTGTTCTTAATGAGCTGAACTGATAAGCCGTAGCCATTTTAAGTGCTTAAAAATCAAGAAGAACCTGAATAATGCAATGGTTCTTTTACTTTGGATTGCATAAAATATCATTTATGATTGTTGTTTCACTAAAACTGTTACCATTAAATCAAAACATTATTGACCAACATTTATTTACTTTTCAAATCTGAGTCAAAGAGTTCTTGGAAGGGTAGATTTTGTATCATTGCTTCATAAGCTATTTAAAATGTACTTTAAAGATTCAGAGCACACAGGTAAAAAAAAAGTACTTAAACCTGTTAAAATTCTACATGCTTATAAAGCAATAGATCCCAAGGTCCCTTAATGATATTTGGAACTAGAAATATATCATGTTTCATAAAATAGTTAGGAACCTAAACCTATTTGTCACTTAAACAATTCTGAAGGTTTGGTTCTGGTATTATTATGAACAATTTAGGAAGGATTTAGTACTTTGAAGTATAACTATGATTGATTAGACTAAAGTAATTCCAGTGCTACATCGTGTACTACTTTAATCTTTTTGAAAAGTGAATGAACAGCAGATGGCCTAATAAAGACACTCTGTATGTTTGCCCAGTATGGATTTGCTCTGAAGGGATTGGTTCAACACTTTAGTGTACATATATTTGGAATACATCTGTCTTAGTCAAGACAGATGGCTAAAGGAAAGAGAAACTTCAAACTGTTGGAATTAGTCCAGTTTGGGTCAGTATTTGTGGATGAAATGTAAATAAAAGCTGACTATCACACTTTAACCTCCTCTTGGAAGAGTATTTCTTTTGATAGCTTAGAGATGCCATGGTAAAGGTGGCTACTGCTATATTATTAAAAGTTTGTACTTTTATTTTTTAAAATGTTACCATTACTATTACATTAAAATATTGCATGTGTGTTTTTGGCTAAAGGATGTTTTTTACTATCGTAAACTATTAATTCCCAATATAATGGATTAAAATGAAAAGGCAAAATTGAATGTAATTAAATCAAAATTTGAACATTAAAACAACATTTGTAAACTTCAATTTGGGGGAGGGAATTGGATGTTGGAATAGATATACACATGAAACTCTGTTCACTGTTCCTTCATTTGATATCAAAATCAATATTTGTGATGTATTATAACATTTTCTACTTGTGAAACTTCACTAAACTGCTGCCACAGAAATCTATAGTGACTTCAAATGATTTGCCATGTTGTTTTCAGAAAATGTTTTTCCCTTGGGATAGAAGTTTATTAGGGAGTTTGAATGCATGTATTCAGTGCTGGTATTAAAAACCACAAAGTCAAAATAAATTTTTGAAGAGTATTGTTATTTGAGATACCAAATATTGCTAAAATAAATTGAAATACTAACACTTATTATTTTGTTAAAATTATTATCATGTATCTTAATGAGATATAGTTATGTTGCAACTTTATATATACATATATTTTGTGTCTTACAGTAATAACAAGTAGTGGCTACAGTCCCAGATCAACACATCAGTATTCCCCACAGTTGTATCCCTCCAAGTAAGTGATCACTTTTTTTCTGGTGTGTCAAAGCAAATAGCCAAAATTATTTTATGATTTTACAAAAATCTCAATTTATAGACTGCAAATGACAGGTTATTTTTTAAGCTAACTAAAGATGAAGGCTCACCCCCTTCGATCTGGTCAAATTTAGATATATACACTTGTTTTGGAAACATTAATGTTCATATTGTCCTAAGAAATGTAATAAATTCTGGTAGATGATGCAGTTTTTTTTTTACCAAAACTGATTCAACATTGGTATACTATATTCAATTTAATTTAAAGATAAAATGTTTAAGTAAGCATAAACATCTCTACAGTTACAAGTTCAGACTTCACTGCTTAAATTATGAACATTTTGGTGAATTGCTTGACTTTTAAAAAATATTATTAGATTGAAACATTGTGTTAGATTTTTAGTTATGCTTCATTCTCTGATGACAGTTTATATATTTTTTTCTGGTCTATAATTGGTTTGCCAAACTTATTCAGGTATTTCCATGTATACCAAGTTTTAACACTATTTAAGAGATAAATCTAGATTTGTGTGGAAAGAACTCTATGTTCCCAGGCTTTGGATTTTACACACACACACACACACACACACACACACACACACACACACATACTGTGTGTATATATGTGTATCAGTATAAATTCAATATGACTATTTTCTAAGGAAGTAACAATACAGCTAAATAAAAGTTGTCATTTTCTTAGGTATGAAGGATTACATAATCAAATAGAGCCATCACTTTAAGGGAAAGCAGAATAAATTGTAATGCAATTCTTTCCCTTTTCTTTTGTCTCACACTTCAAGTATTCAGTTGCATGTGTACCTAGGGAATGGAAAAGTTAGGAGAAGCAGACTTTTAAGTTATACATAGCTGGAAACATAAGCATGTGATTTCATTCCATAAGGCTTTTTGACATGCCCTTATTTGAGGTAATTTATCATAATGCAAGATTAATATCACTTTTTTATTTTAAGAAATTTTATGTATTTCCATATATAGAGATGTACACACAATTCATATATTATCCATAAGTTTTGATGTAAAACATTAATCCTATTTTTTGTTTTAAACAAAACTGAAGCGGTTGCAGAAGTATGATTTTTTTTTTACTTTAATGACCTTTTTTAGAATTTATAAAATAATTCTAACCCAAAACCAAAGTATATACTTTTAATATTGCAGGATGAATAATACATTCATTAAAATTTACAGTGTTGTTTCTTTAAGCTTTTTGGTTAACTTTTAGTGTGTTAACATAATCAAAGTTATGACCCTAAAAGTGGGAATCATTTAATCATTATACTGTGTGATCATGGTCATATCACTCAACCTGTTCACAAATGTCCTGTTTCATGTAGATGATATACCATGCACACTTAATATGAAGAATTATTAAGTCATGGCCAATCCTGGTGACGCTTTCCAAATATTATACCATGAAACTTAAGCCAGACAGAAATAAGTATTTTAAGATTCTAAGTAAAATTTATACATACATACATACATATACATATATA
Organism: Vombatus ursinus; assembly: GCF_900497805.2. Taxonomy (NCBI): domain Eukaryota; kingdom Metazoa; phylum Chordata; class Mammalia; order Diprotodontia; family Vombatidae; genus Vombatus; species Vombatus ursinus. The sequence continues at coordinate 16,388,851 of NW_020948910.1, read as the reverse complement.
CACACATATATACATATATATGTATGTGTATATATATACATATATGTATATATATATAAAACTTAAAACTAGACAGAAGTTTAGAAATCATCAAGTCCAACCACCCCATTTATCAAATGAGTAAGCTAAAGCCTAGGGAGGATCAGGGACTTGACAGAGATCGCACAGCTCATTTGTGGAAGAGCCAGGACTAAAATTCAGTTTGCCTGACTCCTAGTCCAGTGCTCTATCTACTGCGCCACAAAATATATAATTAAATTCTGAAGTATTGTTATTGTTCAGTCATTTCATTTGTGTCTGACTCTTTGTGACCCCGTCGGGGGTTTTCTTGGCAAAGATACTGGAGTGGTTTGACATTTCCTTCCCCAGCTCATTTTACAGATGAGGAAACTGAGGCAAACAGGGTTAAGTTGACTTGCCCAGGATCACACAGCTAGTAAGTATCTGAGGCTAGATTTAAACTCAGATCTTCCCAACTCCAGGCCAGTGTCTTATCCACTGCACCTCCTAGCTGTCCAAATTATGGACAGAGAGGCAGATTCCCATTTGGAATTTTAAAGGTTTTATTATTTAAAAGATGATAAGCTGTCTTTATGAATGTATAATCTTTGTTGCCACAGTAATGCTATTTTTCTGATATTTAGGCCCTATCCACACATTCTTTCTACACCAGCAGCTCAAACAATGTCTGCCTATGCTGGCCAGACTCAGTATTCAGGAATGCAGCAACCAGCAGTGTACACGGCCTACTCACAGACAGGACAACCTTACAGCTTACCCACTTACGGTATTTTGCATCTTATTTCTGTTCTTTCATTATAAGTGGGAGACTGTACTAGTTGGTAATTTTATTTTCTTGTGTCATCTGCAACTGAGGATTTCACTAAGTTAATTATTAAATTGCTTTGAACAAAATTGCTCACCCAGATTTAGGTGTGATGTTGCCAGGCATCAAGACGGAAAGTGGACTTTCACAAACCCAGTCACCACTACAGACGGGGTGCCTCAGTTACAGCCCAGGGTTTTCTACGCCCCAGCCAGGCCAAACACCCTATTCTTACCAAATGCCAGGTAAGTAGCTATGCATTAACCACAGTAGAAGACGACTTCATAGGATGCAGATTGGAAATAAAGTCTACGATAGAAGGAAATTTTCTATGGTGTTTGCAAAAGTTCATTATATAAGACAAGGAACAGGTAGAAATATAAGGAAAAGCTTTAAACGTACCTTATGAAAACTGATCAGTTCTAAAATTTAAAGTATATGACATCACCCTGAGCCCAAGTCCAGACAAAATGTTCTCCAAACCAGTGATGACAAAATTATCCATTCAATCAACACTTTGAGTTTCCATTGGGGCTCTCTAAAATATTCATAGCAGAAATTTTTTTTATTACTTACAAAGCCCCAAATGGTCTTTTGTTAGCTTTAAAATTGAATTAGCAACTTTAAGCAAATTTTTGCAATAATCAGTGAATATTGATGTATGTGTGTGATTTTTCCTTGGTAAAATAACTTTATCCATAACCTAATATCTGGTAAGTAGTACTTGCCATTTTTTTTTCTTTTCACAAATATTCAACTCTGTCTTGTTTTATAAACATCATTTGACTTTTATTTTGGTGTCCATAATCTCTGGGGTTTTTTTCTTGTTTTAAGGGGGAGTAATTCTGATTATTATATGGTACTTGCATAAAAAAAACTGGTGGTAGAATGGAAATATTGTTACAAAGGAACTTATTTTTATTTTCTTCAATGTTACTTTTGAATTTTGAATCACGAAAACGGAGCTACTAATTTTTGAATGATTTCTGTATTCAATACTCAATTCAACAAATTAGTTAATAAAGCTATAAAAAGTCAGATTGATTTACTAAAATGAATTTTTAACAGTCTGTTTCTTCTCTCTTCCTCTCTCCTCCATTTTTTCTTTCTCTGCCTTTCTTTTTTTCTCTCTCTCTTATTTCCATACTTCCTAGTAGAAAAGAACCACCAAAATAATTAATTGAATAAAGTAGGCATATTTGATGTTAGCAGTCAAAGTGAATATAACATACAAATATATTTTTGTATAGTGACTTAACTCTTACAATATGTCATAAACAATCTCAGTTTGAGTCAGTAGCTTGGAGCTTAGAGGGTTCTGGGGTCTATGAACCTATAAGCCTTAGAGGGCTTTTTTTGAGTGATAACACAGTACAATTCTCAAATGCTCATGCTTATGAATGTAAGACCTGTACAGAATACACACTAACATATTTTAAAATGTTTTCTTTAAATTTACATATAGAAAATAACACACCAAAGTTGGGAGTGTGTTTCCTTGTATTATCTAATAGAAGATTATAAATTATCATTGATGTTTAACAAAAGTTTGTGTAGTTTAAGTGAAATATTTTCATGTATAATGTAAGAAATCATTTAAAACATAATCTATTCTTCATTCCTAGGTTCTAGTTTTGCACCATCATCTACTATTTATGCAAATAATTCTGTTTCCAATTCAACGAATTTCAGTAGCTCACAGCAGGTATGAATTAAAAAAAAAACTTAACCAATATTACATTTAATGAAAATTCTTCAGGTTACAAAATAGTTGCATATTAATATTTGATTTGCCTTCTTACAAATGAGTTTTCAGTACAATAAAATTTCTGTTATTTGAAATCCTGAGGAATGATTTTGTTCTCAGTTACAAAGTTTTTCATCAGTGTCCAAGGGTTTCTACTATTAAGACACCAAACTTTGCTATTTTATTTCCTTTAATTTAAATTTTTCCAAAATGCATCATATAGGTCCTTGACATCTTAAATAGTGAATACTAATCACAATCTAGACTGTTTTGATATTCCAGGGTCATCATAAATATGATTTATTGTGCTACACCATAACATAGTAATACCTCAGAACCTAATGTGCAAGACGAGTTTGCCCCAACATTAAAGAGCTCCAGAGTTTTGTGACTTTTTAAAAATCCTTGTATCTTCTTTTGTTGGAGTATTTAATCCTTTATCCATAATTTTAGGGCTACAAGAAACCTTAAACATCTTCTAGTCAAACCCTCTTATTTTATAAATATGGACCATTGAATCCTGAGAGTTTAAGTACTAAGTCCATACAAGTAAGAAGTGGAAGAGTTAGGACCTGAACCAAGGTCCTCTGGCTCTCAAACCAGCACTCTCTTCCATTGTTCTCCTCCTATGCTGGCAGGCTGTTAACTCTCATTTCTCAGTAGAGTCTGAGTGTGTGCTTTTAGCACTCCTCATTCTAATTTGTTGCTGTATGTCTGCAACGGACTTAGAAAAAAATTTTTGTTATAATTTGGGTAAATCAAGAGTAGACAGGCTCAAAATGAGAGTCTAAAGAGCCCTCTTTGTAAGTGAGGACCTGAAGAATGGTCTTTGTAAGTGTAGGGAATTATTGATATTAATTTTGTTTGTATAAAGGTATTTTTTGTTTGTTTGTTTGATTCCTTGTTCCCAGGTATGTTTTCAGTCATAGAAGCTGTCAGAAAACTGAATTTTGAATAAAAGTAATATTACCATACTCTAGAATGATAAATATGTATATATAATATATATATACACATGTATGTAATTTCATTTGCATTGGTACTGATTGCATTGCATTTAAGACTATAAGTCATCCTAGACTCAGTAAATGGTTTTCTAGAGTTATTATAGCTTAAAATTTTACCACTCTATGGTCATCTTGAAGATGAGTCTTTCCAAATTAGCTAGGCTAATACTTAGATGACGGACATCTCAGACCAATACTCAAAGTTTGTTACTGTTGTTGTTGTTCTGTTTTGTTTTATTTTGGTTTTTTTCCATCTTAGTACAAACTGCCAGAGCTTGTACTTTGCTGGTATGAACCCAGAGAACCCAGAGTGGCCTCCATGTTAAAGTGAAAAGTTGGAGTTGGACTTTAGTTTAGACTTCATTGGACTTCTGTGTAATTATTGCCATCTTAATGTGTTTAAAATGCTTCCAAATTATTTCTCTTTCCTATTATTAGCATAATTATATCTGCTGCTTTCTAATGAATTATTTTTATTATTGTGAAAATGATTACAATAACATAGAAATTATGGATATAAAAAAATTAGAGAACATATGTATTTAGGACATGGACAATAAATTGACTTGTTCTACTTAACTGTACTTGTTAAAAGAGGCATATGCTCTGTGATGGTGATTGTTCTTGTTATTGGTTTTTTTTTTTTGGTGGGGAGCGATAGTGGGGAGGGAGAGGCACTCATTGGAACAGATAATGACATAAAATGAAAAAATAAAAATCAAATTATGAAAATATAAAGAGAGAATTAAATTAATTAAAAATGTATGAAAATGGTATATAATTGTTTTCCCTATATTTTGGGAAACATAACATATTCAAAATAAAACTTTGAATCCAAATGCAAAAGGACGATCTAAAAATAATTGTAATGAAAGAGAACCTTAGAGAAGTTTATAATAACCCCCTTTTTTATTCTACAGATATATTTTCCAATAGGAAAGGAGATGATCAAAATCATTCCATCTTCTTGAGATCTATATTCAAAAGTCAAAATCATTACAAAAATAGCCTCAGAAAGATAAATATTTGAACATACATGCCTTTTTTTTTTTTTAGTGAAACAAAAATCTCACTAAGTCCTCTAATTGTGAGAGTTTAGACCTGAGGGAGTCTCCAAATTTGGTCCTCTCATTCATCTCCCATCCCTTCCTTTTTTTTTCTCTTTCTTTCACCATCAAAAAAAAAAAAATTACCAGGAGATGCCCAAAGAGTCTAAGTGGAAAGTTAGAAAGGAAGTCACATTCCTTTGTATAGATAAGGATCTCAGGTATTTGTGGACAGATTATGCAGACCCTATGGGCTTTTTAAACTCCTCCCTTTCTTCAATCTCTCTCCTGGGTCTGTTAGAACTGCTGCACAGGATAGTTAAGTGCTTTTGAATGTGGAAGATGCCTACCAAAGATATTTTTACTCCAACAAGCTTAATTTGTAATATAATGATGTGGAGTGATAGAGTACATTTATATAGCACTTTATAACTTGCAAAGCACTTTTCTCCGTCATAACCATTAGGTAGATACTGTAAATACTAATATCTCCATTTTACACATGAACAAACTGAGGCCCAGAAAGATTAAATAACTTGCCATGGTCACTCAGGTAATTATTTGTAGAACTGGAACTGAAACATAGGTCAAGGGTTAGATATCCAATGTTCTTTCTCTTCTATCCCCCTGCTCCTCTGAAGTCAGTGGAACCAAAAAAAAAAAATGTTGGTTTGACTGCTTAGGATATCTCAGATACTGTAGAGATATCCATGAGATAGAAAAAAGAGGAAATCCTTCAACATGAGGATCATCTCTGGATGATTTATGGAAGATTTATGGAAGGGCATGGACAAGCATTGCCCTGACTGAGAAGATAATGAATAGGTTATTATTTGCACCAGTACAGGGAGAACCCACATGGATAAGACTGCAGATTCACTGAAGTATGGCAGGGTAGCTGACTTGACAGGTAGTTCTGTCTCCTGTACTTCTTTGTGGTGCATATAGAAGTCTGACCCTGATCAGAGCAGTATCTTCAGTTAATGCATTTCAATTATTGTTTCAGGATTATCCATCCTATACAGCCTTTGGCCAAAACCAATATGCACAGTATTATTCAGCATCAACATATGGAGCATATATGGCTTCAAATAACACAGCTGATGGCACATCTTCATCCTCATCAACCTATCAGTTGCAGGAATCTCTCCCTGGACTGACTAGTCAACCAGGTACAGATCTCCATTCAGGTGAAATACTTTCATATTTTTGCTGTATATGCTAAAGTGTGGGAAATATTTCAAAATGGTGAATGGGATCATTATATAAGGTCAGATATCACACTTCTTTTGACGTTTTAAGAGTTTTTTTTTTCATTTTGTTAAACAACAATTAAAAGAGATTGTAACTATAGAAGGGACTATAAATATGAGTATAAATTTTTCAGAATGGAATGGACCTTTCAGCAAATCAGAGTCATAATTAGAGATGTTTTGTCAAGGGTATGCCGAGTGCATACCCTCGACTGAGGAAAGGCTGGAATACTTCCCAACTGGGAGAAGCAAGATAGAATCTAGGAAAAAGCCTACTCTAGGCCATCATCTTATATCTTACTATTTTAGCAAATTATTCTTATTAACTTGGTCTAAGCTTTGTTATTTTTATGCTATGGAAGAATGTAGGTGTTTTTACCTTTTATATTTGGCCCATGGGGGCAGCTACGTGGCTCAGTGGATAAAGCTTCCAACTTAGAGTCAGGAGGACCTGAGTTCAAATACGGCCTCAGACACTTGACACTTACTAGCTATGTGACCTTGGGCAAGTCACTTAACCCTGATTGCCTCACCAAAAATAAATAAATAAATAAATGGATTTGGCCCATGGAGGAATCCTGGTTGCCTTGCTCTGGTTATGACTCTGAGATTAGTAGTACAGTTTATCATGTAAACAACTTTGATGACCTAGCATAAAATGTTATTTTCAGAGAATGTGACTAAAACTGACTTCATGTTTATGGAGTTTTATATTTCAAGCATATATTTGGGGCACCCATTATTCTAGCTATTAGCTATTTCCTGTATTCTGGAACTTTGTATTACTAGTGGAGAATAATTGCATATCTATGTTTGATCAGTGCATATGTCTTTGATACCAGTAAAAAAAAATCACATGAATACTACTATAACTCTATATTTTTTTCCTATAGTATTTTAATGAAACATTATTTGTTGATATATAAATATTTGAAATAGTATATACAAATAAATAAAACATGGAAAAGGTATTATTAAGTGTTTTCTATGTGTTTAAGAAGGATCTAAATTATATCTGCTTCCTCTTCCTATCAGTTTTTTCATAGACTAGCCACTATATTCTACTAATAGGCTCAAACACCTTATTGAGAATGCCTATTATATCAATCTCTGGTCTTCTGCCAGGGTAGAAAAAGGGTATAAAACTTACTCTGGGAACCAGTCCACGATCTCATGGAAGGAGAACCAGGGTGAAAATTACCCAGGAAGGAGCAGAGCAGGAACACTTACGAAATCCAAACCATAGTCTTCAGAGGGAGATCTGTTTGTAAAAGTTCAGGAAAAGGAATAGAGATTAAAAGCATAAAGAAAGGAGCAAATCATGGGAATTAGCTAATTAAGCAAGTAAAATTCTAAAAAAAAATTAGGAATTCAGTGGGGCTAGCTTAGTCCTATGTAGCTGGCAACTGTGGAATGATATTTAGATGTTCATACAGTTTTCTAAAATCTTCACATGCTTCAGGTGTTGTATAGGTTAAATATACTCATAGTAATAAAGCCCTACCTATATTATTGCAAATAAATAATTGAGAAATAATTGAGAAATAGAGATATGGATGTTTTGGTATATTCTTAAAGACCAGCTCTCTGATTATACATGCTCACACTTGCACATACACACACATGTGCATATATGCATGTACATGTGTGTGTATATATGTGCATATATGTATGTATATATGTGTATATGTGTATGTATATATGCATATATATACATATATATGGCATCTGTGGTACATTTGTAAGTTTAATCTGCACTAATATTTCCTCCATCACTTTCTTAATTCTAGCAACCAACCAAATAATAAATCAAGCCCTAATTTGTACATTTTCCAATTTCCAAGGTGTGAATGCTCCCACTAAAAGTTTAATTACTGGCTCTTGTGAGTCAGTGCAGGTGTGGCACCAGCACATTCCTGGTTGGGGGAGTGGAGTAACTAAAATATATGAATATAAGCAATTATTCTTTCGCTTCTGCCATACATATTATTGGAATTGCCTTCTAACTAGGTAATACTGTCCAATAGTATTTTTCTACTCACCAACTTTGTAGGTAAAAAATAAATGTTTTCTTAACTACCATGTTCAGAACCTGCATTGAAACATGAATAGTTGAGTGGAAAGAAGGAAATAGAGATAAATGCAAAGTGCCACTCCTGGGTTAAAAAAATCAGTTTCACAAGCACAGGATGGGGACAGTCATGATGACTATATAACAATTTCTGAAGAAAAAAAAAAGATCTGAGGTATTTTTGAACCGCAATCTCAACACGACTTAATAATGTGACATGGTGGCCAAAAATACTAATGCTGTCTTAAGCTGCATTAGGAGAGGTATTTTGTCCAAATGACAGAAAATGATAGTTTCCTGGTACTCTACCCTAGCTAGACCAGATATGGAATATAGTGTCCACTTCTGGTCAGTACACAGTAAGAACATGGGCCGGAGAATATCCAAAAGAGAGTGGCCAAGTTGGTAAGAAGATAGGGTGCTGTGCTATATAAGGATTAATTGAAGGAATTGAAGATGAGAAAATTTATTGAGAACATGAGATTGGACTCGTTTTGCTTAACTTCATAGGAATAACATGTATTTCTTAGTAATAGATGGGAAAAAAAAGGTTTTTTTCCTTTAAATTATAGCATAATTGCAAAAAACTTATCCTGATATATTTTAAAAGGTAAGCTTCTAGTAAGGAAAGAATGATTGATTTTTAAGTTGAACATTTGGTTTATATTAATCAACAGAACAAGCAGTCCAGTGTTTTGAATACATATTTATGTATGTGTATATATATATAATAAACTTAAACACATACATGTATGTGTATTCAGAAAATATATGTATGTATATGTATAAATATATGTGAATAAATATTAATATATTTATACATATATGTATAAATGCATAGGCAAGCTGTTCCTTAGTTCAATGCTATAGAACTATCTTTCATGAGAATTTTGGTAAAGAATTTATTTACTTGGAAATTTAAAAGATAATCTCTTTGAATTATCATTGTTTACTGATGTTGGGTAGCATAATTAATATGATTTTGAAATTTAAAGGCTCATTATTGCCTATTTTGATCTTAAAATGAAGTTAAACTATTTATAAATAATTTCTTATCCCACTAGCAATCACTTAAAAAATTCTTTTCTTTGAGAAACTGTGACTTTATGCAACTAAAGACATGTTTGGTTTGATTTTACCTAATGATATAATGCTATATCAAAAAATTAAACAAATTTTGCACCATGAATTTTTCTTCTTTGACTTAAATTGGAATTTGGTGTATAGAGTTGAGGGAAATCAAAATGCTTCCCCTTTAATACAAGTGTATATATTACTGTAAGAGATGAAAAGAAAGAACTACATCTTCATTTGTTTAAAAAAATACTACTGACTTCTGCCATCTTTAAAATAGAAACATACCTTGTGTTCAATAAAAGACAGCTGACCATTCTGATGTCAAGATTATCCTAATGAAATAAAGTCAGATATGAGTACCCAGAATGTACCAGGTGCAGTTATTAGCTACAGTACTGATTAAAGGATAATTATGTAATCATGTGCTGTGTTAGTTTAAGAATAAGCCTACAGCAATTGGTGATGACTAAAAGTAGATGGAAATTGTAAATAGCATTCAGTTATTTATTTTAGCTATTAGACAGTTTTATGAAAGACTTAAGGAAATTGGACTGCAGTAATTAGTAACAGACCTTTTAATCCATTATCCTTGTAAGGATTTTTGACTGTTATTAATATGAAATTTATAGATATTTGAGATTGTCTTTTTAAGATGAAGATTAAAATGTTAAGAAAAGCTCAAGAGTGTGTTTTCCTAAGTTTCATTTTGTCAAATGCATTTTTAAAATCTTTACAATTAGGCACCATTTGTAATTTGGAAAAAATTTGCTTTTCACCTGAAGACCTCATTGTACCTTATAGTACATTAGCTAATTAAACTTCACAAGTATGCCAAGAGAAGTAAGTGATATAGTGAGATTACTTCACTCTTTGCAGAAATGAAGCCCCGTCTCTTGGGCAGGAACATAGGAACTGTTTAAGAGTCCCATGTTATCTTACTTTAGGACTATAATGAGGGAAGAGTACTGAATCTAACTGAAATATATGATGATTTTGAGAGGATGGACCCATTAATATTCTCTATCACTGAAGGTGATAATTCTAAAACCCAAAGAAATTTTAATTTCCACCTGTTCCCACAGAGTACATAAATGTGACTTGTAATTATTTGAGTTGGAATTTGGCACAGGCACTGGAATAAACAACTTTCACCTTGTTTGATTGAAAAAAAAAGTGTCACCAAATGTTTGATGACTGGTAGAGCTCTAATTCCAGGCTTTACTCTCTTTTCCAAAGACATGACAGAAACTCCAGCAGGTCCAAAGAGCCAGTATAATTCCACTTTGATTAGCTGCCATAAGAGAATATTTATACTACATACCCACTTGCTTAGGCTATCATTTCAATGAAGAATTAATCAGAAGGAGATTTATCTGGTTTCTTTTTGTCATGATAGGTCTTCTAGTTTTTGTTTTTTGTTTGTTTGTTTGTTTTAGTATATTCATAACCTTCTTAGATCTGCTATCCTTTCATTATTCTCCATCATGAGTTCCATCTATCAATGGATGATCATAAGACACCAGAGACCTCTGGCTCATTGAGATTCCACTCACCATTTAGAATTAGCAAATACTGGAATATCAGTAATTATTGAAGGTTTGCTACTGCTCAGGCACTGGTTCTTCTAACTACTTTCTTCCTCTTTCTACTCAATATCCCTGACTTTGTGGCTTTGGTCTGGAGTAGAATTTATCTTCAGCTGACTGCTCAGTCAGGAAATTTCCAGGAGTCTATTGAACCTTTCTCATTGTAGTGATCATCTTACATACCTCCAGAAATGATTATCTACTTCTTCCTCTTTGTAATGTTCTAGGAATAAGGCTATAATAATCTTAGGGGGCATTGAAAGCATTAAGACCATAATGACAGATCTTAGGAAATTTTACCTCAAGGCTATATTGAATTAAACCTTTAACTAGCAGTATTTAATTTGAATGAATATTTGTTTTTGTATTGAAAAACAGCATTTGATTTATAATGTGCAATAATTTTGTAAAAGTCAGCATAAGATATACTAAGCTATAGTCTAAAGGCATCACAGTGAATAGAGGGCCAAGCTAAGACTCAGGAAGGCCTGGGTACAAGTGCAGCTAATAGTGTAGAATCATGGGTAAATGCCTTCATTTCTTGGTGCAGTGATTTAAGAGATTAAGACCATGAAGACAACATGATTTACAGAGTAATTGTCGAACTGTATTAGTAGAAGTTACCATTCTCGTTCTCCATGTGTGCAATCACAGATCACTCTCATGACAACCTCTCCCCATGACAACAAAGAAACAAGCAGACATATTTGTGATCAGTAATTCATGAAAAAAGGAAGAGACTTTTAAATTAACTTTCCTTTTTTTGGTACAAATCTCTGTGAATTGGAAACTGGAACTCATTTGTAATTTAAAGTCTTAGAATGTTGCTCCTGATGCTATGGAGTTAAGTGACTTCCCCATGGTCTCATGAGGAAGCAAACATCTATCTGAGGTAGGACCTAAATGAGGGTCTTCCTTTCCCCTCAATTGATCTATCCACTATGACACATTACTCTTTCTTCAGTGAATAACTGTAAGGGGGTAGGGGAAATACTATGTATTAGTATATTCAAGGTCTAATTAATTTACTGGTCATTCTTACACTAGCATGTAAATGGGGAAAAAGCTGCACACTAAAGGCTAGTGTGCACATACTTGTTTGCATGTTGTCTTCCCCATTAGATCATGAGCCCTTTAAGGACAGTGACTATGTTTTGCTGTTTTATCTATGCTCAGTGTTTACAGTGCCTGGCAAATGTTGTTGTTGTTGTTCACTTGTTTTTTCAGTCATTCCCATGACCCCATTTGGGGTTTTCTTGGCAAAGACACTAGAGTGGTTTGCCATTTCCTTCTCTAGCTCTTTTTACAAATGAGGAAACTGAGGCAAACAGGGTTAAGTGACTCGACCAATGTCCCACAATTAGTAAATACCTGAGGCCAAATTTGAACAAGAATGATTCATTATGAGAAAGTCAATCAAACAACAAGCATTTATTAAGCACTTAATGTGCCAGGCACTGTGCTATATATTGGGGATTCAAATACAAAAGTGAGAAAATACCTGCCCTCAAAGAGATTAAATTCATTGGCATGCCCTGTAATAGGTTTTCATGGCAATGGTTCTAAGTAACAAGTAGTGTTTAAAAAAAAAATAAGTGATTTTACTAGTTTGCATGATACTGTCAAAACGGTCAGAATGTTTGTTCCTGGAAAAAAATGTTTGTATAGTCAGGCAATGTGTTAGAAATGAAAAGAACTTTTCCAACCATATGGATACAGGGGTTTTTTTTGTTTTGTTTTGTTTTTCTTTTTAGAAAATGTTCTGTAAAAACAATCATGAAATTTCAAAATATTTTCAACTTCAGCGCTGCCTTACAATCTTTGCATGTATGTTGAAAAGCTACTGAAGAAGGAGAACGGTGATTTCTCCATTGTAATAATGGTTAGCTGGAAGTTGGAAAGAACTTAATTGTTACTATCTTTCACTTAAACTGTCTTCTCATTATTTTTTTATATCTTCCTCAGTTGACTATTTTTAAATATGTCATATGAGAATTCCACTAACAAAATGCTTGCTGAAATGAAACTTTAGGAAATAAAAGAAGGTCAAAGTGATTACGTATACTAGTTTCTGGTATGTTTGGAGTGTATAGTTCTTTGACATGTGAGCTAATTATTCCAAAATCACAACACTGCATACTTTGGAGAAGCAGATAAATAAAAGTGGTTTCTGCAAGATTTAAGAGTAAAGTAAATGGATAGGGATAAATGGATTATCTCACTTTAAAGGAAATTATAAGATAATGATAAATAATATAATTAACATGATGATGATGATGATGATGATGATAACTACTACTTTGGATGCCCCACTCCAAAAAAAAGTATGCTTAGATCTAAGAACATCATTCTTGGTAGACTAGAAAATAAATCTATGATTTTTTTTCCCTCTGTGTGAATTGAATTTGATTAAACTTTGAAATTCAATTTATATAACTAGGTTTGAGCTACATGAAAATCACATTTCAGAGAAGAGTTTCTTATCCTGTCACTATCATATCATTTAATTTCATAACCGCTTATCTGCCTTAGCAATTATTTTCAGTTCTGTTTCATGATAGAGAAGATAAAATTTTTCTCATGGAAAAATTATATGATGGAATTGAAATAATAGAGTTAGTTAACTAAGGAAATGTTGCATTTAACTCTCATGGCAAAAATAATTTTAATTTTTACCTGAAACTTCTAAATATTATGATAAGCTAGAATATAAATATGTCCATATCTATTTTTTTCAGAATAAAGACTTGTAATAGAAATACACTGAGACCCCACTCTCTGCCTCACATAGTTTAAATTAATTTTAAGGGGAATATTATATAAAGGAAATATGAAATGGACAGTACTCCCCAGGGTAAAATATTATGCCATTAGTGACTTTTCCCATAGGGCAAAACCAAATGAGACTCAAAGGCATTCTCCATACCTGGGCAACAGTATAAAATTAGTCTTCTGATGTTCCCCTCTCTGGTATCCTTTTTCTTATTTCATTATTCCTTTCACCTCCTCTGGTGCCTTCATATTTTCTTTTTGATTTGTTGGCTTCCTTCTTGCTCCCACAGAATCCCAACTCACCTTCTACCTTCCAAGTATTTCATCATGGTCAGCCCCATTCCTTCCCTTCTTACTAAAAGTTACAATCAATCTGTCCCTTTTCTGTATAGTCCTGCCACTTAATTGGCTAGCTAATCTGACCAACTAATTTGTGATGTGATATTAAGTCATCATGTCACATTACTCTGACAGCTGGATTTGAACTGGGATCCAGTTCTCTTGTAACAGTGTGATGTTAGTGTCTTGGTTAGTCTCATGAACCCCAAGTCCAATTTCTTACAGATATAATATCATATAATTGCATAATATTCAACTCAAAAATAAATTTTCATGTTTTCTTATCAATTTTCCTTTTTACAAAAAATACAATTCTTTGTTAGAATTGCTAAACATCAATATTAGCCGTCATTATGTCACATCATGTCACAAATTCACAAAATATGATAAAGCAATAGTCAAACACTAAGACATATTTTTCTTCATTTCTTATTGATCTTTAATGTGTAAATTATGGTTCACATTCATTCAATAAATCAACAGCTGTTAAGTGTGTATTATGTGTAATGCACTGAGTATTGGGGATGAGTCAAAGATAAATAAAGAAAGTGCCAGGCACTATGCTAAGCACTTTACAAATTTTATCTCATTTGATCCTCGTACCAACCCTGGGGAGTAAGTGCTATTATTACCCCCATTTTACAAATGGGAATAGCAGACAGATGTTGTGACTTGCACGATGTCACACAGTTAATAAGTCTGTAAGACTGAAATTGATCTCAGGTGTTGCTGACTCTAGGCCTAGCTCTATCTATTACACTACCTATTTACCTCTATAACTCTATGAGGTAGAAAGGGAATTGTACTTGGAAACAGACCTGAGTTAACCATTCACTGTCTATGTGAGGTCTGAAGGAGCACCATACATTTAGAACAGGAAGAGATCAATAAGATCATCTAATCCAATTACCCCCATTTTTACACATTAGAAAACCGAGGAACAATGACATTAAATGATTTGTGTAAGGTCATATAGGCAGTGAGGGAACAATCTTGAGATCAGACTCTTTATGCTGCAACCCTTTTGACGTGGTCTTTAACCATTTCTGGTACTCACTTTCCTTATCCATAAAATGAAAGGTCACATTAAATGACCTCTAAGGTCTCTTCTCAGCTTTACCTTTCCGTGATTCTATGATTGTAAATGTTATTTTACTTCTCTGGGACTCAGTTTCTTCATCTTTGAAATGAAGAAGTTGAAGTAAATAATCTTTAAGGATTCTTGCTGTTCTAGATTCTGTGTGTTGTAGGCATGGCTCTCACTCCCAGACCCTCTTAGTTCAGATTCAATGTTGGGATGAATTGAGGCACACACAAGTCTCTGAATATGTAACAAAGGAAGAAGTTTACTTTGTGCTAACACAGGAAGAATATGCAAAAAGGATACAGTGACAGTTTCTCTGAAGGCAGTCCCTTTCATATCCATCTGGAAATGTGCCTGGTCAGTAGGTCATCGGGATATGGAGACTGTCTTGGTCTCTGGCACCCACCAAGTCTGAGAGGCCCAGAATACACATTAGTTGGGCCCTCTTATGCGTCCCAAGGAACCCAAGGCTTTCAGGAAAGCTGAGGGTGAAGGAACTTGGGTTCATCCTGTTAGGTAGTGATTATGTTTTTCTAAGACTTAGGATCTATGTGATAAATGTAGAAACTTTAGTTAACTTAAAACTCCTGTAGGAAACGTATAGATGAACAACGGAGACTTTCCCTCTGTTTTCAGTGCCCTTATATACAGCCCTAACTGCCTTTCTTCTGCACGTCTCTATTTGCTTCATCGTAAATCCTCCTCTACTCATATGCTTCTCTTCCTTTCTATGTGCCTGCTATCCACTGACTAAGAGTCCTCCATCAATAGTGTTGTTGTTTCACTAAGATTTACTAAGGAAGAGTTACAAATTGATAGTTGTATTATAAAAAGATGGAGAAAAAGTGTCTTTGGTAAGGACAGCAGGTGCCTGTTCACTATCAGTTGCAAGCCTTCTAATGACTATGTATGCCCTCTTTTAAAAATAGGATATATCACACATTAGCCAAGGATTCCTGATGTGTATCAGCATTGAGTTCCTTGTAAAGCCACTTTCTGAATAATGAATTTTCATCTAAATTGCAGGTGAATAAAATGTTGCTAGGTGAAATATCTTCTTATTTCACATTGAAACAAACTTTAAAAAATTCTACTGCTTCAATAATTTTAGAACATTAGTTCTAAATCAATGTAAAAGCTCACATTTGTGTATTGGCATATTTTGAATTTTGTCTTCTCCCTACATACCTTTGTTACACACTGTCCCTCCTGCCTGGAATGCTCACATTCTTACCTCTGCCCCTTGGAACTCCTAGCTCCTAGAAGGTTCAGCTCAAGCATTCCTTCTAAGAAGAGGCCTTTCCTCATTCCTCCAGGTTTAATGCCACATCTGCCCCCTCCCTCAATTACTTTGTACTTATTTTTAATATAGTTCATATTTTACTTATCTCCACCATGCCATTTCACTTAATTATCCTAACCTCTTTGATTGTTGTTATCATTCAATTGTTTCAAACGTGTCCAACTCTTGGTGACCCCATTTGGGGTTTTCTTGGTAAAGATACTAGAGTGGTTTACCACTTCCTTCTCCAGCTCATTTTACAGATGAAGAAACTGAGGCAAACAGGGTAAGTGACTTGCCCAGGGTCACTCAGGTAGTAAGTGTCTAGGGCCAGATTTGAATTCAGGAAGATGAGTTTTCCTAACTATAGGCCCAGTGCTCTAGCCACTGCACCACCTAGCTGCCCAAATCTCCTTGATGGCAAGAATTGTTTCATTTTTTCCTTTGTATCCCCAGCACCTAGCACAATGTTTGGCATATAGTGGGTGCTTAAATAAACACCTGTTGAATTGTCTTTACTTTGACAATCCCTTCTACAGCACTGGTAAGACCAGTGAAATTCAAGGGGACCAAAAAAAGTTATGTTTGAATACTATAGATAATGAAAAACAAAAGATCATACTTGGGACCATGGGCATGTTATTAATCAAAAACTTTTGCTAAAAATTTCCATTTATTTCCTACCAGGAAAGATTTTCTCCTCTGCTAGTTTCCATTGCACAAAACTCAAAGTAAAAGTAAGTGTAGGAAGTATTTTTGACAGTATTTAGTGGAATCATAATGTTGCAGCAACAGATTCTATTCCAGAAATATTTGTGGCTCACAGAAATATTTTGGTTAAAAATATATGGTTGATACACAAAGACACTCCCATTTTAAGTGTGTTGGGAAAAAATGACACTGATGGCATGTTTACTTGTGTCAACAAAGAAAATCAATTTTTCTATCACACTAAAGTCTTTAAGACTGACTTTTATTCATAAGAATTTGAGAATTTCTGCTATCCCTTGTAATTCAGCTTTCAGAGCTGACATATCTCCACATTTACAAGGCAAAGAGATGTAAGGCTAAAAGAAATCAGGCAGCGGGCCTAAAATACATTTGATATCTTGGGCTACACTCCTTCTGTGTATTAGATTGTGTGAGGTTTACATAGGAATCTGCATTTGTGGGCAAACTCAGAATACATTTTGCAGCATGAAATCACATGTGAATGTAGTAGGACAGAGTAAATATACTATGAGAGCTGGGGTAGCCAGATAAAACCAGTGCAGATTCTTTTGGAGAAGAAGTAAGAATGTAGGTTAACCAAAGTATTTTTTACTTTATGGTAGAATACTTTTGAATTAGATATTAGATTCATTAAAATACTTTTTCTCAGGCACTTCAAACTTTATGTGTTTGATGTTTCATGTATCAAGTTCATGTTGAACTTGCCTCATCTCATCTGTTTTGAGGTAATTATATTATTTTGACATAATCAACATAGAATCATGACATAAAAACAAAAAAATGCTACAAAGTGTTGCTAATAAGTCATAATGGAAAACATCATTTGGGTGCATCTTCTGTTTGTATTGCCACATTAATTGTCTGAGGGACTTTCTGGTGTATGTTAAATCTCATTGTAACATCATGGGATTCTGTGCATCTTCTTGTATTGGAATTTTGTTGCATTAGATACTGTATGAAACAAGAAGTCTCTTGGCTGAGGCTTGTGAATCTTTTTTGTAATTCGGATGTTAGTTCCTATTAAAATGTGATTTGTTAGTATGAACAATAACCTGTATTATTTCTGATGGCTTATCCCTATTTGCAAATGAAGCACTACTTTGACATACATGATTGTATTTACAGGAGATTTTGATACAGTGCAAAGCCCCTCCACTCCCATCAAAGACCTTGATGAGAGAACATGTAGGAGTTCTGGGTCAAAGTCCCGAGGAAGAGGCCGGAAGAATAATCCATCACCTCCACCAGACAGTGACTTGGAGGTATGCCCTCTTTTAATTGATGAATGGTAAAAAGAAGTTTTTTTGTGCTAAAAAGTAGAGTCTGCCTTCTATAAAGATGTGGTTTCAAGTTAAATGGTTGAAAACAGACCTCTGCCAAAAACCTGATGTATAGTTGTTTATCTACTTTGTAGCAGGCACAATTTAAGGCTTTCATCCTTTATAAATGGACAAAACAAACCTGAGATAACTTGAAAATGATATTACTTTGCAATTTCTAGTCCTGAGAAAATTTCTTGCTCCAATTCACTGTAGCACAAACAAGAGACATGGTTTAAAAAGACAAAAACAAAGGAATGTTTGTTGGTCATTTTTCTGATTATCACATTTGGTATTGCAAGATCACAAAAGGCATTTATTATCAATACTTCATGAACTAAATTCAACCCACATGTTAAGGAAAATACATCTTCCACAAGCACATATGTGAAATACCATGACTTTATATGAATATATATATATATACATATATACACATATATATTTATATATGTGGTTTGGGACTTAAAGAGCTTTAAAATCATCTGTGTGCATCATTTCAAAATTGAAGTTAACTTGGAGGAGACGCAACATGATATAGTAAAAAGGGCAGTGTATTTGGAGTTAGAGGACCTGTGCTTCCCACTAGTCCTCAGTTTCCTTCACTGTAAAATGATAATTTTGCAGTAATTATCTCTAAAGTCTATCTCAAATTCTAAGTCCCTACAAACCTTCAGAATCAATTTTTATCCGAAAGTAATGAGATGAGCTCTTATTAATGCTAAAACTTTTCTTTTCTGATATCAGTACTTTGCCTAAGCAGAAGCAACATAGAAAAATCCAGATAAAGCAACCCAGAATAACTTATGGGATAACTCTTTACTTCCCAAGATAATTCTTTACTTTCCAAGGGAGCTCATCACAGGTTTCTTTTAATTAGCCAGTTTACTCCTAGCTCTAAAATCTGAATCTGCAACTTATAAAACTTAATTGCACAATTTTTGAGAGACACATTTATTCTCATCTTCATTTGTGCTTTTAAAGACTATGTATGCTATTTTGGGGAAAAAAAAATTCAAATCTGTTCACCAGATTTTTTTATCTGAATGATGGTGAGTGATGAAAGTAGCTAGATAAATACTGTCACATATTTAAATCTAAATTACTTTTGAACATGTCATTTTTGGTAGTGAATTTTTGCCCCTCAGATCTTACAGAGGTTATGTTTTACTAATTTTAAAGTAAATTAATAAGATGAAAAGTTTTCTATGATGCAGTGTCAAGATTGTATCCATCTATGAAGCATGGTGATTTTCTACTTGTAAAGGGATTTCTGTTTTCCCAGAACACTGTTTGTGTTGATGTTTATCATTTATGTCTTCAGCGTGTATTTGTCTGGGATTTGGATGAAACCATCATCGTTTTTCACTCACTGCTCACAGGGTCCTATGCACAGAAGTATGGCAAGGTAAGGAATTGATAAAAGATTCTATCTCTTATTCTTATCTTTTTATTTTTTAAAATTGACAGTCACATTTTCTTTGACGGTCTTTTCTACAGGTGCTAATTTTGCAACCTGAAAGAATAGTATTTTAATTATTTCTTTATCAGAGTTTAGTGGTTTTTAACTTGAGCAGGCAACTTTAACAGTTCAAGTAGAGAGGTATGGATATCCATTACCCTCATACCCATGCTTCTTACTAGTCAAGCAGATTCAAAAATAATGCAAGTCATTCCTCCTATCTTCGTGATGCCTTTCCTATCTTCCCACGCCAAGAAAAAATTTTCTTGTCTTCATATCATGATTATTTCAAGAGCTAGTTCTCAAATTCATTTAATCTTAATACTTCTTAGCAATGGAAAATGTGGTGAGGTGGGAAAAGCGTTGACTTAAAGTCAGAAGACCTGGTTTCAAGTCTTAGATTTGATATTTACTAGCTCTGCAACCATACCTGAATTATTTAAGCTCTCTCAACTTCAGGTCATTCCTCTGTAAAGTGTACATTATTGTATTTGCATTCTATTCTATTCTATTTGTATTATATGATCCAGATAATGGACAATTATATATGTATATATATATATTATGTGTATATATATATTATATATATACACAGATGTATATATGTATATATATGTGTTTATATATATCTATATATGTATATACACACACACATACATATACATATATATAATTTAGATACATATATATGTACCTATATATAATTGTATTTGTTCAGCTACCTCATAGGGCTCTTGTGAAGAAAATACTTTGCAGACCTTATATGTGAAGCATTGTTATGATAATAGAAGCCAAATTTTAGACAGAAGAACTGGCCAGCTCTTATTTTGGTCCAAAACTGTGGTTGGTGTAGTGGACTCCAGGCAAGGCAAGCTCTTCTATCAATGCAATCAGCAGCTATCTTGAAACTTCTCCTCTTAGAGGGTTACCTGTGGCACTAAGAGGAACCCCGACTTTCCCAAGCTAATATAACCTGTATGATTCAGAGACTGGACTATAGTCAGGTCTTCCTGACTCTTAAGCTAGCTGGCTGTCCACCATGCATCTCTTCATTTTGTGCCTGACTAGTGTATTCAAAACTGTATTGGCCTTTGTGGTAATTACTGTGGATTAAAAGTCAAATATATTTGTTGCCCTTTATAAAAGAATTGGTATGTACCTGCTCTAATCCAACCTACTTAGGCTGTAGCCCCCAGCTCCATTTCTACTGATGTTTTGCTTCTTCTCTTCTGCCTTCTGTATTATTATTCCCTCATTAATGGCTTACTTTCAAAAGTTCCTATTTAAATATTCTTCCATGATACCCTTGCACTGCGATTTTTAAGAGTCCCAATAGCCTCACTGATGTTTTGTTTTATTTCCTCTCACCAATAGTTCTTACTGCCCATCATTTTCAATATTACTCATTGCTGATATTTATCTATTAGCAACGCTGAGAAGGCCGACACAATTCCAGAAATATACCGCTGAGTGTACAACATATCTGTAATGACTGTTGATATTTATTGCTGCTAATAGTTGTGACACCCAATACTTCTGTTGTAAGTGAACCAATCCATCATGGGTTACTATCTTACAATTTGTTCTGTCTGAAGCTTTTGTTTCCCAGGATTCTGCACAACAATACCACCATACAACTGTACAACTTAAGTTGTATACCACCATTTTTTTATGATAGTACTTTTGCAAAACACATATAACAGTAAGTAAGCTGTCATTCTAAATTGTGCCCATGATTCACAGATAATGTTGCCTGAAGACAAAGGCCCTACCAAATCCAAGTTGTCTTAACTTCTAAATTCCATCCCACCAAATCTTAAAACAGAATCCCTGAGCTACCAGCATTATTCCTTTGGAATCATAGCCAGGAACAAGTCATTAAGAAAAAAGTAAAGAATATGATAACTGTTTGTAAACCATCCAGTTTTGAATATTCTACTACATTCTGACTTTTTCCAGAATGGAATGTTTAGCATTAGCAGTTGTAAGAGGAATCAACTTTGGGCCTTGCTTTACTCACCTACATATAAGAGGATTGGATTAGGTGACCTCTAAGGTTTTTCCTAAGTAGCTAGGTGGTACATGTATAGAGTACTGGGGATAGAGTCAGGATAGACATAAGTTCGAATCCTGCCTCAGACACTTACTAGCTATGTGATCATGGGCAAACTATTTACCTTCAATTTTCTCATCTGCAAAATGGATATAATGATAGCACCTAAGTCACAGGGTTGTTGGAAGGACCAAATAAGATAGCATATAAAGAGAACTTTGAAAATGTTAAGGTTCCATACAAACGATATCTGCTATTATCATTACAACCTTAAGTCTATGAACCCAAATTCTTTGAAATTTGTCTGTAAGCACATGCATATTTTTTTGGGACACAAGTGAGAAAATACCTTTCTGCTTTTATTGTGGCAATATAGAATGAAGTCTAAAACAGAAGAGCTGACTGCCACTTTGGCCATATCTATTTACTGACCAAGTGATCCTGCTTGTTACTTTTCATTTGATCAACATGTACAGCTGTTTTTCTTTTAAAGTACGAATAAAATCCATACTATTTTCTTGCTTATTTTTTTAAAGAAAATAACTCTCCATCAGCTTTTTTTTTTAAATAAAATAATTCTCCATCAGCTTAGCACATAACAACTACTCCAGTAAACTCACAACCACGATTTACTTGGTCTGGCTTCATGCAAATAAACTTAATATTAAGTACACCTTCCAAACTTCCATTTAAAAATATTCTTTCTTGGCCTATGATCTTAAGTATGACTTTAGGTCATGCTGATGAAACAGATGTTGTCAGAACCTTGCCACAGAGGTTAGTCCAGCCTGTAATTGTTGCTGAAATTGGCGAAGAACAACAAAAGGCTGGGTAACTGGTATCTGCAATGGATTGTCAGTATGGGCAGCTGAGGAAGCACTAAATGAGCATGGGAAAGCCAAGTTCACTAACACGTATCATTATGGGAGGGAAGGTCTGGCTCAATGTTGGGGAGGCAGCAGGCAACCAAGGCATTAGATCCAAAGAGACTAACAAAGAATGTAGGCAAATAGCTGAGTCTGAGTCACAGAAACCGTAAACATGGTCCCCAGAGAAGACATCTGAGCCAAGTGGGACAGAGAGAAGGGAAGCCTGGAATAAAAGGAGCCTAGGTCAGAATCATGGTGGGGTTGGCTACGGATTGGCAGAGTGGATCATAGCCAAGATGAATTATCTGGCAATAGCACTCCTTCTGACTGGTTCCACCCCTAGGGCAGTGCTATCCACATTGGTGTCTTTAAAAACTGCACCTCTGTCAGAGCCTACATCCTAATGTCTAAAACATTATGATTGGTTTAGGTCTTACAACCACATGGAAGATCCTTTGTTTGTTCATTATGATCACTATCAGCTGAAATATTTCTTCAGGACTAATGCTATCACCTTATCAGATACTTTTAAAACTGAATTGACTATGTATTCAGAATGATTTGATTTAACAGACATTAATAAATGCATTATTATATGTCAGTCAAGGGCAAGGGCATGCTGGTAAAAATGTTTAACAATCAGGGCTTTCTGGGAAAAAAAAAGTATGCATATCCACCTTAAATTTTAATTTTCATTGTTTACACTGCCTTATGTCTAGAAAATCAGCATAGTAATAAAGCGAGTCATGATTTGTAGCATTTGCCTATTTCCAAGGTGCAAATGTTCACACTGAAAAAAATAACCATCTCACAAGCCAGTTAAAGCTTGTGACAGTACATCTGTGGCCCTAGGTGCTATCCATACAACAGAAAAAAAAATTATCCCTGCCTTCAAAGAGCTTACTTTCTATTGGGAGGAACCAACATTTACCTATGTAAATAAAGCCACATGTCAAAGAGTAAGTCTTTTAGATACTTGAAAACAATTATCATGATTTTTTTAACCTAGTTTTGAATCTTGCCTTAAACACTTACTGGTCTAGTATTTGATTATGGACATGTCACTACCTTGTAAAGCCTTATTTCTTTCATCAATAAAATGAGGATAGTAATATTTTTTACTAGGCGCTTCACAAGACGGTAGTAAGAAGAGCACCTGGAAAACCTTAGAACATTATGTAAATGTTATCAAGGCTAAACACATCCACTGTCTTGTGAAGAACTGATCTTCATTAGGCAGAGTCTCTAGACCTTACCATCCTGCCTATGGATAAATTACAACTTGCCAATGCCTTTCTGAAAATGTGACTGAATACATACATGATGTGGTCTGAGTAGGGCGTCATACAGACATATTATCACCTCTCTTGTTCTAGACCCTATGTCTATCTTAATTCAGATTTGGTTTTTGTTATTGTTTAGTCATTTCGGGCATGTCCAACTTTCCATGACATTATTTTGGAGTTTCCTTGGCAAAGATACTAGAGTTGTTTGCCATTCCCTTCTCTAGTTCATTTTTTACAAATGAGGAACAGAGGAAATCAGGATTAAGTCACTTGCCCGGGAGCTAGTAAGTGACTAATGCCAGATTTAAACTCATGAAGATGAGTCTTCCTGATTCCGTGCATAGTGCTCTAACCTGAGCAACTAGCTGTCTTAACTTTTTTGACAGTGGTTCTATACTGTTGACTCAACTTGAGATTGCAGTGCACTAAAACTCCAAGTTTTTCCCCCTCTTATAAATTGTCACTTAGCTATGCCTTTCCCGTATTGAATCTGTGGATTTTTTGTTTTTGGTGTTTTTTTTTAACTAGAGTAATACTTTATCTCTATTTGGTTTCATTTAATTTGATCCACTCTATTATGTTATCCTGCCAAGGTCTTTTAGTATCCTGATTCTGTCATTCCATGTATTAGCTGAGTTTCCTGGCTATATGTCGTCTGCACACTTGACACACACTTTCTGTCTTGATGCAAATAATTGGCAGAAATCTCTGTGACTTCAGATAAGTAATTGATAGAAACTTTAAATAGCACAGAGCCAGGGAAAACTCCCCATGCAGAGCAAGCATATGTACATTTGCATACCTCCAGCTAATCTCTGTTCAAATGGACCTTAATTCTCTGGGCCTGATAATTCCACCAGCGCTAAATCCAACTAAGTCTAGCATCTATTAACCTACATTTTTGAGCTTCTCCAGCATTCCCCTGGTTTACCAGTGCTATTACCCATTTGTTTGTGATGAAACACATGCTAGTTTTTTGTCATTACTTTTTTGCTCTTCTAACAGTTCACAAACTAGAGTTGGAAGTGAATTTTGGGCCATCTGATTCTAATAATTGTTGATCAAGATTGATTCCAAAGTTGGATTTGCCTTTACCTGAAGATCTTAAATATGCATAATTATGAGGACATTTCCACAGGAGTTCAGTTTTTTTTGTTTTTTTTTTTAAGTGTGCATTGTTCTGGGTGAGGAATAATTAACCTCATTATTACCAACAAGTACTTAAGGATGCATAAAATGGATTGTATATAGTGTTCATATATGTTTGAGCATAGGTGTTCAATATGTGTTTGTTAAATGACTGAATAAAATAAAATGAAACTGGGTCACTAGCAAAAGCAAAAGTTTAAGTCTATGGTAGGAGACTGATATAACATGATCTGCCCTAGTCTCACTTTTTCAGGGCCAGGACTGCTACATGTTAGCATCACTTCCCCTTCAGGGTGCTCTGGCACTCTGAAGGTATCAGGGAGTCTCTCTTCTCTACCATCAACCCAAGCCTTCACCACACAGTGTGAGTAAAGAAGTCTGTCATTTTCAGATGGGAATGCAATAAAAAACCCTGATGATGCCCAGGTAGACCATTTTAAGGACATAGACAGCTAATGGAAAAAAAGGCTTCTCCCAAACACTTGCTAGGCCAATGCAGAATGCCCACTCATGGTTCAACCCTCCAATTTTCTGGAAACAGATCCTTAGTATCCTCCATGTCACAGGTCTAAGTATATACCAAACTATCACTGCAGTGAGAATAAGGCTTATCGAAATAGAATTATCCATCTTTAAGTTAGTAATGACAGTGTAATATGAAAGATACTTGGTGATACCCAGATACCTGAGCAACTAGTCTTGGACCATCAAGATGTCTCCTCAAAGCTCTAAGTACCTTGTTTGTTGCTACATACGATAAGGATATGAGATTTTATTTCCATGAACACAACCTCTCTGCAACTTAGTAGAATCCCAACAGACTTGGGATTAGGAGATCTGGTTCTGAATCTTGCCTTATACACTTACTGGTCTAGTATTTTATTATGGACATGCTACTACTTTATAAAGTCTTATTTCTCTCATCAATAAAATGGGGATAGTAATATTTTTACTAGGTGCTTCACAAGATGGTAGTAAGAAGAGCACCCTGAAAACCTTAAAATGTTATGTAAATGTGAGTTATTTTCGGTAGTATTTTGAGCCACCCTGAATTGAGTCAGGTTGATTCAAGAATGACATATATACATTTAGCCTGTCACCAGTTCCATATCTAAGGCCTTTCCCACTCTGTAGAACCTTTTAGACCTTACATTCTGTTCTAGCACAACTTTTAAGGTCCCAGGGATCACCTCTATGCCAGAGCAAAGTAATTGCAGAAACACATTCATAATTTTTAATTCATTGTATAAAAAGTTAAAATATAGATAATCTTTGCAGGTGCCTTCACAACCTGGCTCCAACCTACCTTTCTCACTTTATCACATATTACTCTCTCACATAACACATTGTAATCCAGCAACACTGGCCTTAATGTTCTTCCTCATCTTCCACTTCCATAACTTTATACTGGCTAGTTTCCTTGCCTGGAATGTACTCCTTTCTCACTCCATTTTTCAAAATCCCTTGTTTCTTTCAAGGCTCAGCTAAGATATCACTCCTATATGAGGCCTTTCCTGTTCCACCTGGATGCTAGAGCCTTCCCACCAAATCATTTTTCATCTATTTCATATATACTATTATATGTAATAATGAAGCAAATTTATTAAATTGTGAAATAGACATGTGTCATGCAAAACATATCATCCAATTGGCTGTTGTATGCAAATAATGTCATTGTAACATTCCATTCCTACCTTTTGTTGATTCTTTAAATTTTGGGGGATTCAGTATAATTCAACAAGTATGTATTAAGTGCCTTCTGTGTACCAGACATTATGCTAGACACAAACAATAGTTACAAAAGCATGCCAACATGCCTAGAGAAGTGAATAGAATTGAATCTTTCTGAGGTTATCTCTCATGAATCCTTTGATATGAATATTTAATAATCTTTTATACTAATCAATATCTTATATTTATCAATCATTATATTAATCATTGACCTATTTGATATTGATTGGATTGATTAAACAGACAAATGAAACAAATAAAGATGCTTTGAATCTGATTCAGAAGCTTTCCAAGGTAGAAAAGAATGACCACTCAGACATAAACTATAGGTAGCAACAAACCAGAAATCAAAGAATTTAAACGTTATGCAAAATATTTTCAAGGAACAACTGAATAGCTGTTCTGTCTCCACCTCCTTACCCTTCTTCCAAACATTTATCTTATCCACACATTATTCTATCTCATTCCTTCTCCATTCAAATACAAAGTAGAGTAGCCACAAGGATTGTCATTGTTGGGAATATCATGTGTCCTAAGAGTTGCAAACCATTAAGATAGCTTATTTATAATGATACCAGTCATTAATTTTGAGGAAATGAATTAATATTTTCAAGGCTATTGGAGTACCATTTAATAGTTGGGAAGAGTAATAATTTAAAGGTATAGCATTGTAGAAAACTAAACCCTAATGCAGATGTTTATAATTTTCTTCTCTGATAAATAACAAAAAATGAGACTGCATGGGCATCAAAGTATCAATTATGTCTATGTTTATCTTTTCTTTTTTTTTATCCCTAAGTGATACACTAGCCTGACCAATGCAAAATTGCCTCTGTATCCAAGCATGGAAAAAATAATAAACAAATCATAACAATAATGATTTTGTGTTTTCCTGACCTGGAAAGATAAATGTTCCTAAGGCAGGATGGAAGATGACTCAGGAATGTCTTGTTACTCATAAATCTCTACATTAAATGGCCTTCATGCTTCTATTTAAAAAAAATTCTGGAATTTCCTGTCTTCCTTTCTAAAATAAGTATCACTCTCCAAATTTGCCTCTAAAAGGGCAACTTAATTAG
Organism: Vombatus ursinus; assembly: GCF_900497805.2. NCBI lineage: Eukaryota > Metazoa > Chordata > Mammalia > Diprotodontia > Vombatidae > Vombatus > Vombatus ursinus. Next base: position 16,361,081 of record NW_020948910.1, on the reverse strand, counting down.
TCCTTCCTTAAGCAGTTGTGACAGTTTTTGGTTTTAGTTCAACTCCTTTGTTGACACTCTCCATGCCTGTGTGTGTCTATTTTTGGTTATTTACCCCAGTAGCAAATGATATGCATCAGTATTCAAGCTGCTCTAATCTGTAAGACTGATGATGGCTTTTGCAGCTGAGTACCAGTTGGCACAAAGAGTTTTCTAAGATGTGAAACTCTTAAATAAGTTTGTTAATGTGACAGGATATGTGCTAGTAAGCTACAATCATCTGTTAAAGTTTATGAAGAACATTCCTGTTCCTTGATTAATAGTACATATTATTTTACCTGATATGTCCCAACCATTCTTCACTTTGAGGGGGGAGGTATTAAGGGGAAGAATGAAAAAAAAATTGTGCTTTGGCAATTTTGTTCCTTTCAGAGAATTAGCATTTCATACTGGATGAAGTCATGGTTCTCTAAATTCACCCCAAAGAGTAAAGATGCAAAGGAAATAGCACAAATCATGCATCAGACTGAGAAAGAGAAAATGGCTGCCTTAAAAGGAAAGAAATTCTAGCTCTTAAAATTAATGTTGAGTTTAGGGCACCTGCTAAATATATGCCAAATGTACCACCAGAGCAACCTAGAGGAAATAATGCATTCAACGGAAAAAACCAAATTGTATTTTCTGTGTAGTAAAAACAAAAACAAAAAAACAAACAAAAAATCCCTTACAACATATATACAAAAAAGAAAAATTTGGAAAGGCATTGGATGGATTTTGTTTGTTTAAGACTGTCATGAATAAAACCACTGGCCTAAATATTCAGAGCTTAAAAAATATTTATCAAATGATATTTTGATTTTAACAAGATATTATTTTGCTAGAATCAAGCAATTAAATAAATAAATGGATCAGGTGATAATCCTAATGAAAATTCTAAGAGACTCTTTCTGTGCTTTTCTCCCTCTTTTCATATTTCTGAAAATTATTTAAGTGAAATAGAGGTCTTTTTTATTATTATTATCTTCTTAGCCTAGTAAAGGAATGAGGCCAGGATGACCAAGGAGGGAAGATTTGTTTAGAGGCCCTCTGGGTTAGTCACCTCACATTATGGATGAGGAAACTGAGGCCCAGGAAAACTAAGTGACTTGACTGAATTTTTTATTTATTTATTTTATTTTTAATTTATGAAATAAAACAAAAATTTTATAAGAGTAGAATTTTAAAAATATGATTGCACATGAAACTGCAAATCTATTATGTATGACTTGCTATTCCTTTTAAATAAATAATAAAGTTATCATGTAATTTTCTTTTTTTACTCCTTTCCCCATCCTAGAGATAGCTAACATTAGACTCAAACATATATGTATATGTATATGTGTATGTGTATATGTAAGGTCATTCTATACATACTTCTATTTATTAGTTATTTCTCTGGATGCAGATAACATTTTCCTTCATAGGTCCTTTGTAGTTAATTTAGGTGTTTATAATAGTCAGAATGATTTTGTCGCTCAAAGTTGTAGTAAATTTCAGACACAGAATATAAATCTTTGGAGCCAATCCTTTTCCCACGGCTACACTGTATTTTTAATAAATGGGATAAGTATTAACTTTAAAGGCCAAGTAATTTTTGAAAATTATTTATAAGCTTCTAAAAGATTAGAAAGTATATTTTGATATTAAGCCCCATATGACTCAATCACTTAAATCCTTCTCACTTTGAGAAGATAGTGATTAGAAAGTAATGTGGGTATATAACCTAACTCTTTTTTTTTGAGAAACTATATTCTTTGTTTTATTTTAATTTTATTTTTAGCCTATGCTCAGTCAATAAACATTTATTAAGCACCCAATTTGTGCTGTGTGGCATCTACGTGATGCAGTGGATAAAGCACCAGATCAGAAGTCAGGAAAACCTAAGTTCAAATTTGGTTTCAGCTGGTAGCTGTGTGACCATGAGCAAGTCATTCAACCCTGTCTGCCTCATCTTCTACATCTGTAAAATGATCTGGAGAAGGAAATGGCAAATCACTTTAGTACTTTTGCCAAGAAAACCCAAAATGAGGTCACTAAGAGTCAGACAGGACTGAAAAGGCTGAACAACAAATGCGCTAAATGTTGAGAATACAAAGAAAGGCCACTGCAGATCCCAATGGAGGAGATAACATGCAAACCACTATATACAAACAAGATTTATACAGGATAACTTGGATGTAATATTAGAAGGAAAGTACTATCACCAAGAGAGCCCAAGAAAGGATTCTTGTGGAAGGTAAGATTTCAAGTGATTTGAATGAAGTCAGGGAGGTTAAGAAGAGGACGATTCCCAGGCATAGGGAACAGTCGATAAAAATGTAGGTACTCAGGAGACAGAATGTCTTGTGAAGAGCAACAGGGAGCCCATAGACTACATGGAAAGTTGTGAAGTGTTTAAAAAAAAAAACACAGAAAAGTAGGAAGGGACTAAGTTGTGAAGGGCTATGAAAGCCAAACAATTGCTTTTATATTTGATTATCAAGAATATATTGTGTTTTCTAGGCTCTGGGCACTGTGCAAGTCATGAAGATGCAAAGCCCCAAAATGGAATATCAATACCTGGAAGGCAATCTTTGCCTTTAAGGTGCTGATATTTTGTGAGTGAAAAATAATTTTAGAAATAACTTTTTTTTCTTATAATTTTATCCCCTGTTCTATTCCAGGCTTACTGAACTATTAGGTCTAGAGGTTGCTAGGTGGTGCAGTGGTTGAAGTGCTAGATCAGAGTCCAAAGGATCTGAGTTCAAATACTGCCTCAGGCATTTGCTTATCTATGACCTTCAGCAGGTCACTTGCCCTCTGCCTCAGTTACTGCATGTCCAAGTCATTGTGACTCCATTTGGGGTTTTCTTGGCAAAGATACTGGAGTGGTTTGCCATTTCCTTGTCAAGCTCATTTTAGAGATGAGGAAGACAAACAGGATTAAGTGAATTGCCCAGGGTCACACAGCTAGTGAATGTCTGAGGCTGGCTTTGAACTCAGGAAGAGGAATCTTCCTGATTCTAGGGCTGACGCTTTACCCACTATACCACCTAGCTGTCCCCATCTATAACATAAGGGTAATAATAACACCTACCTCCCAGGGTAAATGTGAGGAACAAATGACATAGTAATTGTAAAGTATTTTGAAGTGCTATAAAAGTACTAGTTATCATTATTAATATTATCATCATCCTTATTATTAGTGACTAAGAATCAAAGCACTGAAAGAAAGCCTTTCACTAGATCATCTTGGGCTATTCCTCTGCCTTTGAGGAAAACTGAATCATTCTAAAAATGTAACTGTTAATTATTTTCCCTTAAAAAAAATAATCCAAAGAGATTCTTAAGGAGAATAATGTTTGCACTACAAACATTGGGTTGTTTTGAGACAAACACTCAGTAAATTCTAAAGCACTACATATACATGAGTTATCTAGATTATGTTCTCTGATCATTCTTTTTCACTTCTGGCTTTCATTTACCCCATTTACTTCATCCTTTGTATGTTAATCTGTCCCTTCACAAGCAGACATACCCATTCTACTTACCAGTCTTTGCCTATTTAGGGATACTTTCTTTCATTATTGATGTTCATGAGCTTAGCTTGGTACAATCCTTCATAAAATTCTTAGCTCTTCACTTCTTGTTTCTTTTTTTCTGAACTGATTGGTGGTGTGCCTCTCAGTTACTTTCCTTAATGGTTTCATTCCCGTTCCTGTTATTTACGTGCCTCATAATATTAGCTAGCTTTCACTTGTATGCATTATTATAGATTTAATGCTTGGTCTGACCAATTACATTCTGAATACTTTTTAAACACATGGTGGAGTCAATAAGTTGTCCACCTGTCTTAGGTACCTATGCTAATGGTAAATTATTGACTAGGCAGGTAGCTCTGAGATCCTACAAAATCCTTAACAAAATGCATTCTCTCCAGACTCAAATTTTTCTAGAGAATTGTGTCAGGACCTCTTAATTGCCCCTTTCACTTAATACCCGATGCTATATTTATTTGTATGCATGTGTGTGTATATTTGTATACATGTATGTATATATACACATATAGTATAAACATAACATATTATTAAATAGTAAATGTATATAATTTAATAATATATGTATATGTGTGTGTGTGTATAATTTCTCCTCCCATTCCCCAGAAGATCATAAGTTTCTTGAGAGAAAGGATCATATCCTTCTCCTCTCTTGCTTAATTAAAGTTTGTTGAGTTGAACTGAATACAGTTGGAGTCAGGATGGTTGGTTCTGTTTCCTTGAGTGAAGTCCAGGGTGACTCTTCAAAATCCAAGGGGTTCAGCCTGCCATGCTATTATTTTAAAATTGAATTATCATTTTATTAACTTAATTGGCATTAAAAAACACAACACGTTAATGTGCAAAGAGCATTTTATATGATACACTGTGAACTTCTGTTATATATAATTTTTAAGGTGTGTGTAAGTTAAATTTAGTAAGAAGCTATTTAATTGTGTCCCTTCTACATTATTTTGTTGCTTCCAAAGTACATTTACATTGTAAATGTTTTACTAATTCTTTTTTGCATATCTGTCACTACTCACTAATCTACAATCCTCACATCCCCTCCCTGAGTAGAAGCTTTTATTATTATTCATCCTTAGTTCTGGAAGAGGACCAATGACATCAGGAGGGTGATGTCTCCACTTGCAAGTAAATTGGATTTAAGTGAGGTAGAGCTGTGTAAAGTCATCAGCTTCCAGTCTTTGGACTCCAGTGGCAAGACCTTACAAGAGATATACATAGTCCAGCAAAACAAACACAAGATGTTGGCCACATTATAAACTACATTTATCATTCCTCATCTCTAGAGTCCATCACCCCTTTGAGCTGCAATTTTTAAATGACCAGAAAGACTTGGCTGAACTGTATAGTTGATCTAGCATCTGCCTGACTATTTAGAACCATGTGATCCTTTTGAAACATTGGGAGCCAATAGAGAGCACTTGCAAAACTGTTTGGAAGTGTAGCGTCTCACAAAATGTTCCTGGCCCTCCTTCATCAGGTTAACTTGACCTCATGAAGTCCTCAAACCAAATTTCCACTCCTACTTCCCCTATCCTACTATCCAATTTCTCAATGCCTGTATGGTAAATGCAGTAAGGCACTGGGACAAGGCCAGGATCAAGAGCTTAATAGGGGAAGTATAATAACCAAGTTAGAGCTGACATAGCAGCTGGGTTTATTTTGCATTGCTATGAATCAGTCTCAAGGGTATAAATTCAAGAAATTGGCAGGACCTGGATTGGGTTCAATAAAAAAAATAAATAAATTCACAAAGACTTGATAATGCATTATATTTTTACTTCAGTACAATTCTGGGTCTCAATTGGCATCTCTCTCTCCCACACTTAATCACCATAAACATTTGAAGAGCAGAGGCTAAACGTACCCCCTTGCCCACCAGCCTATCTGCTCTCCAATTGGCTAACAAGAATACTTTCAAGTGATGCTTTTGATGCTCTGTTTAATCCCCAGGGATTTAGCTAACCACTTTTGAAGCACTCTCTCAGCTCCTGCTGTCATCACAAGTGAGAGATCAGAATTCAACCCTGAATCAAGAGCACTACCAACAATTGGCTACACCCTTAGGGTTTCACTTACAATCATCTTCACTTCACTTCTTACACTTAGGGAGGCAGATATTTTCCTTACTGGATCCCTTCGCTGTCTCTATCTAAAGTAAAAATTCTCAAAACTCATTGTATGTTAGCTTGGTTTTTCATTGCTTAGCTTGCTTTAACTTTTATTTAGTATCATTTGGTTCATGATTTTGTTTCCTAATGGATAAAGTATTGGACTTAAAGTCAGAAAGACCTGAGTTCAAATCCTGCCTTAGATACGTAGTTGTGTGACTCTGGGCAAGTCATTTGAACTCTGTTTCAGTTTCCTTATTTGTAAAATGGAGATAATAATACCACCTACCTAGGATTGCTATGAGGATCAAATAAATTAACATATATTAAAGTATTTTGTAAACCTCAAAACATTGCATAAATGCTAGCTATTATAGATACATGCATATATGTATTAATATATGTTATATAAATATATATTTATATACACAGGCATATACACACATATCAGATGGCACAGTAGAGTGTTGGACTTTGAATCAGGAAAACCTAAGTTCAAATTCTGCCTCAGGCATTTAATAGTTGTGTTGACCCTAGTTAAGTCATCTAATCTCTCTTAGCCTCAGTCTCCTTAACTATTCAAAAAGGGGGTGATGATAATAATAGCACCTAGCTCCCAGAGTTGTAAACTTTAGGTGAGATAAAATATGAAAAGCACTTAGTAAACCTTAAAGCATTATATAAATTCTTAGATACCTAGGCATAAATACATTTGAAGCTTGTCATTCAAAACCTTGGGTTGGTGACAACTTTCTCTTTTCCCTGGATAGGACTGTCCTCCTTTCTACATCTAGGGGAGTTCTTACTTGCAAAAAAAAAAACAACAAACAAATAACAACAACCCAAAGCCCCTATTTTCCCAGGCTTTGCTCTCTTTAGTGCTCATTTGCAAAGAACAATTCATGACAACATTTATCACAGTCCCCCCACTAGAAAGAATGGTAAACATTCTGAATACTGAACAGTGGGGTCTGAGGGGAGAGATGCAGTCTTTGGTAGAAGAGCCAAATTTTTCAGTCATTCCACCCAAAACAAAATATTGAAAGCCAGTGTGAATTAGCAACTTAATAAAACTAACATTAATTTAAGAACCAGCTAGATGCAAGACATTGGACTAAGTAATGGGGCTAAGAAAAAAATAAACCAAAAAATTAAAAAATCTCTTCTTCCAGAAAACTAACATTTTTCTGGGGTGGAATGGGTAGGACAGGTGTGCAGATAAGTATAATGAAGTAATTTGAAGAGTGAGACAGCTTGGACAACAAGGGTGATCAGGGCCTTAAGGAAGATAGGTATTCTGAGAGGATGCATTCCAGGTAGCAGGCAGCATAGTTCAGTAAATAGTTATATGTCTGGTTTGCCCTGAATATGAACTAAATGGATTAAAGTAATGTCAAATAATTTTAGAAAGGGAAGGTGAGGTATATTTTTAGAGTTTCAAATGTGGAGGAGATGAGTTTTCTGCATTTTATCTTCAAGACAACAGAGATCTTATAAAGGTTTTTGAGTAGGTTTTTGAGGTCAGACCTGTACCTTAGGAAGATTATTTTTGGCAGTCATGGGAAGAATAGATTGGATAAATGAAGGTTTGGAAGCTATTAGATCTGTTTGGTAACTATGACAATGTTGTTGGCCTGAACCCAGCAGGGTAGTGATCAAAGGAGCAGAGAGGAGAAAGATGAGAGAAATGTTTAGAGATAGAATGGTCAAGACATGACAAATGACTGGAGATGGAAAGTGAGTGAAAGGAAAGAGCTAAATGTGGTTGTAAAGATTGTGAACCTGAGTAACAGGGATAGTGGTGTTTCCTTGAGCAAAAATACAGAAGTTAGAAGGCAAGATGATAAATTCCATTGTGGTTGTGTTGATTTCGAGATGCTTATGGGATATTCATGTGAAAATAACCAACAGGTAAGTGATAACATCCAGTAAGTAGCTGGTAATGTGGGCTAGAATTTAGGAAAGAAATGAAGGCAGGATATATAGATTTGACCGTGATCTAAATACACAGTAGACTTGAATCTATAGGTTTAATTAACATGCCATTTTATACCCTGATTCATAAACTCAATTCCAATGAAATTCTGTATATCACTGTGAAAGAAGGATCATAGCCCTACCTGGAGCTAGGTGGCTCAGTAGATAGAGCACTGGGCATGGAGTCAGGAAGACTCATCCTCCTGAATTCAAATCCAGACACTTACTAACTAAGGGATCTTCATGCTGTTTGCCTCAGTTTCCTCATCTGTAAAATGAACTGGAAAAGGAAATGGCAAACCACTCCAGTATCTCTGCCAAGAAAATCCCAAATGGGGTCATGAAGAGTTGAACACAACCAAAGAAAATGACTTAACTGAAAGATCTGGAAGAGATCCCAGGCCATCTAATCCAACCTCTTCATTTTATGCCTGAGGACAATGAGTCCCAGAGAAGTTAGTGTGTTTGTCCAATGTTACAAGTGACGGAGGCTAGGTTTGAACTTAGATCTTTGAGTCCAAAGTACTTTCCAGTCTACCACACTGACTAACATAAGGGATCTTGCTGTTCTGGTACATCTAGTACTTCCCATCCATTCTTACTTTTAAACTTGGTTTGACTTTTCTCTGTTTCAATAAACTTGAGCATCTTCTGCCTCTGAATGCCATCACCTACTAAAGCATTGTTGTTCCCAGTAGAATAACTATTTCAAGGATTTGAGCACTGTAAGCTCTTTAAAAAAAAATCCAAAAGTCCTATCTGTCTCTCTTTTAAAAATACATAATTACTGGCTCTCCTGAGATATTTTTACCTTGTGTCCCATGAGGAGGAATTCCATTTGATGGCCCAATCCAGTGGAGAGGTCCACAGGCAGACAGTCTGGCTCCAATTTATACTCTGCACTAACACAACTAAAAGGCATTAGTATTTTGATATAGAGAAATGCTGTACTTGATCCTGACTTGGTTATACACTGGTAACATCTGGCTTGGAATCACATATGTAAGGGCTAAAGAGCTGTTTTTTTTTTTCTTTTGTATTCAACAACATATCTAGGGAAAAGTTCCAGTATTTTTAATAGAGCAGTACACAAAGTAAATTGGCAGAAGTTGTTTGTCTCATATTAAATTTCATTAGCCATTTTTGAACCTGTATAGAACTACTCTATATGTATGTGTAAGCGTGCTTTCCCTCCTGCCCAGCCCCCAACACACTTTTCACTTCATTTCTCCATTCCCACACTGTTTTCTCTTTCCAAGTTTTTAAATACCTCTTCTCCTTAGAACCCAAAGCCAAAATTCACTAAAGCTGAATTGGAGTGTCAGCTAAATACTGATTTGGAGAGTATGCCATATTTCTAAATGCATTCGATGAAAGTGAACAAAGCATGTGTACATCTCCACGTGGAATTTGGGATTTAGTCCAGAAGTGGGTTTCATTTTCAAATGTCTGATAAACTAGTGGGACTGCAGGCCTTGGCAGCTCCTTCCTGGGAGTGTGGTAAGGCAGGGGACTCTCAGAGCATTGCCTTACATCACATAGCCAAGTTGTTATGGCTATACTCACCTTACCCCTAGTCACCGACTTCAGTTCTCAGAGCTCTGGACCTTTAAGTTGGAAAAGTGTGGGACATACGTATGGTGCTTATATTGAATTAGCAATTTTCGTGACTCAGTCAACTGGGGGGAAAAATTAAATATTTGAAAGCAAAACTTTAGACTTTCTCTTAGAAATAAGATTGCAACCTCTGACAAGCTCAGTTTTTGTTGGCTTGTGGGAAATCTGTCTCTAGCCCCTCTGGCATTATTGGTTAAATGGTTCTCTCTGACAACAGGTCCCTGGCCCAGCTCACCAAAGGATGTTTTTTTAAACTAGTTTCAAAACTTGACACAGCCAATGACGAGCGGGTTGTGGTGGTGGGTGGGGGAGGGGTTGGAAGGGAAGAAGTGGAAACAGCTAGTTCACACTCCAGCAAGCCTCAAACTTAGAAAAAAAAAAAATAGAAAATGATGTTTTGCCAAAACGCTTACCAAGTCCTGGATTTGGTAGCACACATGATATGGAGTCACTATAGATGAAAAACACACAGGCAGCCCTCAGTGCAGTTGAGGCTTCTTCTTCTACAGTATTCAAATACATTTTTCTTCTTTCAGATTCCCATGCTTGCTTGATAGAACATTGTTGTTTTGCTTTTCAAAATTTCATTTGTCTGCATGGTTATAAAATGCATAAAATGGATTCTCCATGGGTTTTTCCCTACCCATACTTGAGCTATGCAGAGAGGTTTCATAGGACTCCAGAAACATGGAGTCAATAAAAAGATTGGCCAACAACAATACTATTTTTTCTCCCTTTCTCAATAAATCTAAAATGTAAAAGCAAAAGAATGTTAATACAGAAAATAATAGTGTAAGTAATTTTATTTGGAATTTGAAGAACTAAACAATTGTAATAGCTTAAGCAACCCACCTTGGACAAATTCCTTTAAAAATCACACATTTCTGAATATCCAGCTGTTATGTGTGTGTTAAAGTCAATAATCATTGGTAACATAATGGAAGTAGTATGGATATCAGATTTTTTTGAATTGCATCAGTGAGCATTCCACAAAAGCATACAGCATCTCTAATGGAATTATGTTTTCATGCTGTAATTACATTTGATGTTTCCTGATATCCCTTCCTACTTTTCCTTCATGGTTCTGTGAATTGTTTGAGTGAGCAGTTAGCACAATAGTGTTTTGGGTCACCTATAATGTTTACCTTTTAGCTAAGTACAGTCTAGCAAATTGATAGTTTGAGGGCTAGAGATAGTGATGGGGAGCTAGCATCTAATAGAAGGAATTATTTGCAAGTTCCTAACTATGAACACATAATTTCATTGGTGTTGGAAACTCATGGGGAGCAAACTCCCTCTGCCAGTACAGATCAGCAAATGTCCTGAAGCTTATAGTCTTAGAGAGTTGATTGGGACCACTGAAAAGCTAAATGATTCCCCCAGGATCACATAGTATGTGTCACAGATGGGACATTAACCCAGGTCTTCTTGACCATGGCTTTCTATCTCACTACCAATTTTAATAATAAAAAGACAAAATGTGTTGAAAAACTATCTTTTTTTTTTAGTCTGTAATGACTGCCCCACAAACTTAAGTACTTTCCTAGTAACTGTGATCAATAGGTACTCATATAAAGTGGCATGGTTTATATTTTGAGGAATTTGAGCCAGAGTACACTCTGAATACAGTTCATGTCTTTAATCTTTCAGTCTTGCTTCTAAAGAGTTCTACCTATTTGACCTTCATGGCATGGTAGAGGGTCCAGTTATTAAAATAAGTATACCTTAATGGATCCATAGATTGAATTGGGGATAGAGATAGAGGTTGGACCTTGAATTCATTGGGATAGGGAATTTCAGTGAGTAAGTTCCTTCTACCAGTGCAGGTTGGTACCTTTTCTGCAACCTATTAGTTTAAAGAGCTGCCTAGTATTCTGAGACATTGTCTGGGATCACACAGATTATATGTGTCCAGAGGGAACATGAACTAAGATCCTTCTGGATCTGAGGCCAGCTCTCTATACCATGTACCACATTTACTGTACTGTTGTTAATTCAGTGTAACATTAAATTGGACCAAATTTTCTGATCTAAAAATAAGATAAATATTCATGGCAAGATCATAAAATAATCATAACTGGAATTATCACCAGAATGATCAAGTTGACCCTTTAGTATGACCCTCTGAACCCTCTAGAGTTTGGGAAACAGAAGAGTCTAGTGGACAAATGCCATCCTGGCCATGAGTCAATTTGTTTTACTTGACTATGCTTACTTGTTACATAACAGGGACTTTATAAATGAGGGGGAGCAAATGAGGTAAGGGTCTAGGGAACATGAGTTTAATGCAGCAAGAAAGATTAAAAAGAAAAAGGAAATAAAAGAGCATCAAAAAGTATTTTAAAGAAAAATAAAAGTTCAGAAGAGAAGGGGACGTAAATAAAGCAATTCATTTTACTAAAAACTATTACAATATATATTTTATATGTATAATACACTTTTTACCCACATTGTTTATATTCAAATTGTATATATGTTTATGACCAAGTTCAATTTAAAAAAAATTAAATTTATTATAACAATGTAAAAGTAAAACCAAAATAATAGTAATAGCTCGTATTGGTGCAGTGGATAGAGAACTCAGCCTGAAGTCAGGAAGACTCATCTTCCTGAGTTCAAATCTGGTCGCAGACACTTAGTAGCTGTGTGACCCTGGGTAAGCCACTTAACTCTGTTTACCTCAGTTCTTCATCGGTAAAATGAGCTGGAGAAAGAAATAGCAAACCACTGAAATATTTTTGCCAAGAAAACCCCAAATTGGATTACAAAGAATCAGGCACAACTAAAATCACTGAACAAAAAATTTATATAACACTTTAAGGTTTGCAAATATCCTCACTACAACTCTAGAAGGTACATATTATTTTTCTCCCCATTTTACAAATGAGGAAACCAATGCAGAGATTAAGGGACTTAACCAAGATCACACAGCTAGTAAGTATCTGAGGCTAGATTTGAACTCAGGTCTTACTTACTCCAGATCCAATACTCTATCCACTGAACCATCAAGCTAGTTGTCTGATAGCCAAGAGACCAGATTCTATATAGCTGGTGATACAGTCTTGAAAAATATACATCTTTTTTGGACTTTGATTTTTTTTAATCTGGAAAGAGTATCAAATCTTATCCTATCTCTACAATAAAGATATTGTGGAAACAAAGTGAAGATGTATTAGAAAGTGTTTTGTTTTTAGTAATAGTGTGATTTAATATTATTATAATGTCTTACATAAGAAAATCCCCTTCTGTTGCCTCATCATAACTTTGAGGTGATCCTAGATTCCTATGCCAGGCATAAGCTCTGAAAGATCTTACCAAACTGCAAAGATGCACCAAGAGATTACATATCCCAAGAAAGCCAGCTTCAGCAAATTCTCAATAGATTGTCTACAAGGTCATGAGTTTTTGAATCACAGCAACTCTCAAAGACCATCTACTAAATCAGGGGGTTACTATTTGTATTATTCTCTTTATTTTCATTCGATATGTATTAATGTATGTATCTGTTTTCTGTCTTATTAGAATGTAAATTCTTGGGGAATAAATGTTGCTTCATTCTTTATGTTTGCATTCCCCTCACCTAGCACAGAGCATGGAACATGCTTAATATGCTTAATATATATTTCTTGATTGAATGAATGCAACGTGTGTCAGTAGAGGGAGTGTTCACAGCAATGTAATTATGGATTATCTCCATCTGAAACATCTTTCTTCATAGAAAGTCTTGGCTTCACTTGAAATACTGCTTCCTTCTTTATCTTTTTTTTTCCTGTCTTTACCCCCTTCCTTTTCACCCACAACAACTCTCTTTCCTTTAAACTACAGGATCTCAGGCTGCGGCATATTTTTTGAGTCTAGGGAGTCTGTGAAGAACCCCTGGGTATATCATAGCCAGCATAGAAAGGAAATGAGCTTTTGCGGCATAGGTGTGCAATAAGGGACTATAAGGGGAGTCAGTTTAGGTGAGTGGGTGAAGACTACTTGGCTTAGACAGGATGGCATGTTTCTAATCACAACCTGAAAGAAAAATAGATCCACACGTCGCCCAAATTTAAATTCATGTCTTGAAAGGTTAACTTTCAGAAGTTAAAAACGCTACCTCAGATTTCTCTCCTCAAAATCTGTCTTCAAACTTCTGTAATCTGGCTCCTGGCCCAGCCACTCAACTGAAATCACCCTCTAAGGTCTTCCAAAACCTCATCTCAGCCAAAACCAATCATCTCTTTTCTCTTCTCATCCTTCTGGACTTGTCAGCTATATTCAAAACCGCATTCCACTCCCCTCTTAAACACCCTTTCTGGCCTGAGTTTTGGAAACATTGTCTTCTGGTTTTCTTCTTATCTTTGAGTCACACCTACAAAATCTTCCCTGGCTCTCCTCCTGCTTTGCTATATTCCCTAGCTTGCTTTAACATATATACTCCTTTAGGGATCCCACCGAATTTAATAGTTTCCAGTGGTCTTCAGACCTGATGTCTCCTTAACTTTTCAGTCCTATAGATCTTAGTATCTTGCCTCCAACTAAAATTAAACATGGTGAATGAAGTAAGTGAAGTAAAAAGTCTTTACTCCCAACCTGCTTTTTGCCCCTATCTACCTCTTCAGCTTCAGTTATCATTCTGTCAAATCCTTAGAGATAGTTTATACCAATCACTGCCCTTAGTCTTTCATAAGTTTTTATATCATACCATTTGTTCTTCTATTGTGTTTGTTGGATCTGCCCCTTTTTTTCCCTTTCTAATCTCCATTCTTGCCACTAAACATTGTGATATATTGTGATGAAGTCTCACCCCCTCAGATTTGTCTAAAGACTATTTTTTTTTTATCCTCACTAATGGAAATTTAAACCTTGGCCCTACTACCTAATACCTGTGTTACACTTAACCTCTCTGAGCCTCAGTTTCCTCAACTGGAAAATGAAGTAGTTGGATTAGACAACCTCTGAAGTCCCTTCCCACTCTAAATCTATGATTATATCATAGATTCAAAACTCAGCTTATTGTGACAGATTACAAGCCCCTCTACCAGCTTGCCCTACTATGTTACCACAACATGATTTCCTATTTCTCCACTTTCTATGGCCTCTGATCCAGCCAGACAAAATTTTGATCATGTCTGATCTATAGCCCTCCCTCTCTTATGTCTGAACATTTTTTTCATACTTCTGGGAGAACTCCCCTATCCCTTTCCTCCAACCCCCAGCCAACATTGTTCAGAACCCCATTTATATCCTATTCCCTTCCTGAATAAATGTATACTTGGTCTTTATAAAACATCACTAGTTCTTTTCTTCCTCTCCATTCTAATATCCCCCAGCATTTATGTACATAGGGTAGCTAGGTATCATAATAGATAGAGCAGCAGACCTGGAGTCAGGAAGACCTGAGTTCAAACTGGCCTCAACCACTTATTAGCTATGTGACTCTGGGCAAGTCACCTAACCCTGTTTGCCTCATCTTTCTCATTTGTAAAATGAGCTCAAGAAGGAAATGGCAAATTGCTCCAGTATCTTTGCAAAGAAAACCCTAAATAGGGTCATGAAAAATGAGACATGATTGATATAACAACACTGAGTTTACGTGCATATATATGTACTGAACTATTTTTGTGTGTATTTAAAAATCTCACATATTAATCTTACTGTCCATCAATAAATGTGACTATGTCCAATCTCTCCCCTCATTCATTTTTGTTCAAGGTCATTAGAGTCATTTGATTCTGTAGATAGAATATAGCAGGATTTCAAGGCAGTCATTCATGACATCCTTGTATATATGAAGAAGAGTCATAGCACAGTTAATAATATTGTTAGGTGGATTCTGAACTGCAAGAGTGAGGCAAACCATGGTCCCTAATGGGTTGATGTCAACTTGCAAAGAAGTATCTAGCAGAATGACCAAGAAGCAATGTGGTATAATGCAAAGGACACAAAAGTCAACAGTGACCAGGATTAAAAATCTTATTTATTTTTTGCTAAATGTGTGACTGTGAGCAAGTTGTTTACTATCTCTGAGCCTCAATTTTCTCATCTCAAATATTTGAACACTAGGTACATCATAAAGTGGTTAGGAAGATCAAAAGTGATGATGTAGATAGTGTTTTATGAATGCCAGCTATAATTACCCCTATGTGCTGTTTAATATTTTTATCAATGAGTGATCAAAACATAAAAAGCAGATTTATCAAATTTATGGAAGACACAAAGCTGGATGGGATAAAGAATGTACTAGCTGATAAAATCCAAAATTATCTCAATATTCAGTGCTTATTGAATGGATGGGTGGGTCAAATCTAATAAGAATGAAAGTTAAAAGATAAATGTAAACTCTTTTAAAATGACTATGCAAGTACAGCATGAGGATGGGAGGAGGAGATCTGACTACACAACCATTTGTGTGGAAAAAAAAAGATTTGAGAGTTTTAGTGGACCACAAGCCTAATATAAATAAAGAATGACATGGCAGACAAAAAAGTTATGTAGCTCTTAGACTACATTAAGAGATCCATGATGTCAAGAACAAAGAAACTGATAGTTCCACTGCCTTGTTCAAACCATGTTTAGAGTTAAAGACACAACATTTTAGGAATGGAATTGACACCAGAGCACATCCAGGGGACAATCACCAAATTGGTGAGCAGACCAAAGACCATGGCCAAAAAAAAATGGATATGATAGAAGAATTAGGGATGTTTAAAAGACCAGAAGCTCCATAGAAAGGCTAGTTGTTGTTATTGATAATAATAGCTCACATGGACAATGGGCCTACTATATGTTTGCTTTGTGCTGAGTGCTTTAAAAATGTTATCTCATTTGATGCTCACAACAATCCTGGGAGGTAGGTGTTATTATTATCTCCATTTTATAGTTGAAGAAATTGAAGGAAACAGAGGTTAAATGATTTGCCC
>NW_020948910.1:16237873-16344901 GCF_900497805.2 Vombatus ursinus | reverse complement strand
CTGAGAGGGGACATGATAACTTATCTTCCAGCATTTGACAGGTTGGTATTTTGAAGAGAAATTAGATTTACTAAAGGGAAATGAGACAAATAGAAGAAGTACTGAACTTAAAGTCAGGAGGCCCAAGTTCAAATCTTCCCTTGGAAAGTTAGTGCCCAAAGTTGTTATTTAACCTCAATTTCATCCTCTATAAAATAATCATCATCCTTCTACCTACCTCACATAGTTGTTGTGAGGAAAGTGCCTCCAGTACCATAGATTTGGGAGTTATTATTCTATTTGAACCCAAGGGGCAAAACGTAGAAGTTGCCGAGGGCAGATGTCATTTCAATATATGGAAAAATAAAACAAAACAAAATCCCTCAATATTTAGAGAAAGATAAAAGAGAAACGGGCTATCTCAGGAGCTACAGCATTCCTCGTTATGGTAGCTCTTTAAATCAGGTCTATATGACAATTTGTAAAAGTGATATAGAGGAGACTCCCTTTAACATAGGGGTTTGAGCTTGCTAGATTTCGAGTCCTCTGCCAACTCTGAGATTCCTTGATTCTGCAAATGTGTGTATACCCTACCTCCCCTTTGAATTGTAAATACTTTAAGCACCAGGATTTTTTTTCTTGTAGGCACTCAAGAAGTGGTTTTTGCTGCTGATGGTGGTTTCAGGTAACTTACCTCACTCAGGATATGTGTGTTTTCCCTTTAGGATCCCCCGATGGCAGTAACCCTTGGACTACGAATGGAGGAAATGATTTTTAACCTTGCTGACACACATTTATTTTTCAATGATTTAGAGGTAAGAAAAAAGAAGACTCCAGTAACAGATTCTGAAACTTAAATGAGATGACCATGTAAAAATAATTTAATAAAGAAAATATCAAAAATTATTCCAAAGGTAAAAATAAGATTAAACAACTATCAGCATAAAGCATGTATAAAAATATAAGCATAGAGCTAAAGACTATGTTCGTTGTCATTAGACTGTAAGCTCCTTAAGGACAAGGCTGTTTTTTGGCTCTTTTCATTTCCCTAGCACTTAGCACATGCCTAGCACATAGTAGGTGCTTAATAAATGTTTATTGATTGCTGTATTGGCACAGATTTAGCTCAACAAGATGTTTTATGAATTTTCATAAATACTAGCTTAGTTGATAGTAAAATAACTATTTTCCATTTCTACTATATATTGAATCCACTTCTCTCATTTCCCAAAGACCAACCTTCTATGATGTGTCTTTAGATACAGTAGCAATTCTTTCTGGCCATCCAGTTTATTTCAATTCTGTTCAAGTACCTTCACATGGTTTGCCCATAGTAGGTACTTAATAACTGTTTATAGAATCAAATTCAATTAAAATCAAATTTAGTTTCCTTAATATTTCATATTTTCCCCCACAGCAACAGCATAAATAATAGAAATTGACATATAAATCAAGTAATTTCAGCAAGTCATTTTATTCACCTACTCACAGAACCTTTTGCCCCAACTACTAACACATGGCACATCTGAATGGTTTTAATTTTATCTCCTTTTATTTTCCACTCCCATCTTCTAGTGAGAGGTAAGGTGTCTAGGAGGCAGAGAGAAGAGAAAGAAAGGGCCTGGAAAATCTACATGGGTAATTAGCCTTTGAATAATTGAAAATTAATTATAATAAGTTGAGCAATCAATACTCTAGTATCTAGAGTTGATACAGCCTCTCTATAGGATCTTGCTTTATAGTTATTAAGTCATTTGGGCATTTGAAAAATTTTCCTTCATGCTGAGGGGAAAATAAAGTTGCTACAGAGGTTTTCTGGTATTTATTTGTTAATGCAAAATATTTTAAAATTTCTATATATTGGTCTACAGCAAAATGAAAATCTTCCTTTACAGATATTATCTTTTAAAAGAAAAGCTAAATTAGTAAGTGACTTAAACTATTAAAGTTACTGAGATCTTTGAACTAATCTTAGTAGTATTTGAGGTCTGTCCATGAAACGAATAGTTCTGCACATGCCACAAATATACATTCTATAAGTATGTTGTATAAATAGCATTGTTAATTAAGAATAGTGAATCACTGTTTGTTTTTTTCTGGATAATGAAATCACTTTCTATGCAAAAGAAACTTTTTTTAACAGGCAGTAGGATTCATTACTCTCATGCAAATTTACAAATTCTAACGAATAAAAAATAGTTATCAAGGCATGCTTTCAATTAATTCTGCTACCAAAATAAATGTGGCATAAAAATTGATTTTGTAAAAACATGACAATAGGAAATACATTTTATACTCACTTGGGTTTGAACTTTGTACATGAAAAAATATTTTGTCTTAATGTTCAAGTCTTCAAATTTGCATCCTATCTTAAGATAGGTCACATTTCTTCTAATGGTAGAAAAAAAGGATAACTAACCTAATTTGTATTTAAAAGCAACTTTTCCCTAAAATATTTTAAAATGATATTTTAAACATTTTTAGAAATTCTATTTTCACCTTGCAAATTTTATCAATGGAAAATGCAGAATTATCTTTCTTTTTAGCATTGTAGAGAACAGATGTCATAAATTAAAAAGTATTACTCTTTATTTTTGGGTAGAGCACTAAAGCAAAGAGGGTAGCAATAATATGTGACAAGATTTTAAAAATTCCATCAGAAAGGTGAACACAAGGATATGTAGTGTGTGCATATCATATAGATATTTTATTATAGTCAATATTAAATGTAAGACATGTCTCTCTGGCAAAAACAGGAAGTTAGATATTTTGTTTCCTGTTCTATGAATTCATTATAAAAACTGTGTTGACCAGGTTTTTTGTAGTGAATTATTTTTTAAGAGCATGTTACAAATTCCTTTTTAATCAAAACTAAAAACCCATGTTACCCAACACTGGATTTATCAATCACTTCAACAGGCTTCTAGAATGTTACTTGGGGGCCATCTTCAGATACTAAGCTCCTTTTGAATAAATCAATTTTATATAGTTAGTTAGACTGAACCATCTGAGAAAAAAAGAGTACAGCATGTGTTTAGAATGAGATAATCCAAGAATAAATAAAACTCTCAAACAACAATTGGGTCTAGCATTCCTTTTATTTCATACCCATCCACGATTATTATTTTAGAAGACATATTTATCTGGAGGTGACCTCATTTTGTTTTCCATTTTAATTGACATGGAAATTCATTGCACTGTCAGCAGTGAATAGCTAAACAATTTGTGCTGCTAGGTGACCCCTTTCCCACCCCCCCCCCACACACAGACACAATGCTTGTTCACATACACACCACGACAAACACCGAGTTTCCTCAAACAGTTAACTTTGGGTACTGTGCTTCTACAAGGCAAATTTTAGGAAGGTTGCTACTTGTCCTTCCTTAGACACTTGAGCTCAAGCTGACAAAGAGTAACTTTCCCTTCAATTTATATGGGCTTACTCAAGAATCTAAATCTTAGTAGCTAGCTCAACTTGTGTGGTCACAGCTGCTGGCAACTTCTATAGTTTCTGAGAAAATGCAAATTAAAATTCTTCTCTTTGATAACCATTGTTTTTGTTTTAATAATAACTTCCTACCCAACTCTATTTTCTAAATTTGAACTTTAATTATGTGACTACTTGTTACTAGGGTAAAAATACAGTAAAATCTGGGATCACATAAACATTGAAAATAAAAAGCCTAAAGCAGGACATTAACTGATCATTCAACTTTAGTTGTCAATCTTATGATCCTATGGCTTTCTTGTAATGAACTGCAAATATCAAGATGCCAGTCAGTTTTCAAATCTTTATTACACCATCATTCCTGGATCCCTTGATTTATGAGTGACAATCCTGTGCTCCCCTCATTTACTAATGGTAGATAACTAGGCCTTCTAGCATTATTGGTAGAATTTTTTTTTAAAGTTTTGGTTTCGGAATTGAAAATTGTGCTAAATACAAGCATAATTTCACTTTGAGGCCTTTCCCAAGTATCTAAAATTTTAAAAAAATGGAAAATAATTATTAAGCAAAATATAGATGCCAGTTTGGCTTTCCATCACCAGTACTTACTCCAAGAGAGTATTCCAGATTCAACAGGCATACTTAACTATGCAAAGATTTGAAGAAAATAAAATTTAAAAAAACTTTAAGCACAGAGTTCTTACTGTATGTTTAGATTAGATACTTTTGTATTAGTTTTCAAAAGTCTGATTATATGTTCATGAATCATGTGAGTTAATCCTTGTAATATGTGCAGAATTTCTCTACAAATCAAAATGTAAGAGTATTCAAACCAGAAGTAACTTTTAAAATTAGTATTAAATATCCATGTGCCAATGGAATAACACAAGCTGTCAAAAGGCTTCTCTGTATAATATTGTATCCATTGGTCATTGCATTGTGGTGGTGACCTGGGTTCTGCAATATGGCAGCCAAGCTCAATTTATAGAAGGCCTTAACAACTCAGAAAGACTTAAAAAAACAAATTCTTTGTCTGACATCAGATACCAACCTAGGTGAGTTCAGAAAAGTACACAAGGTTAGTCCCGATTTGATGAATCTTTTCTGGCAAAAAAAAAAAATGGACAAAAATAATTGACCTGAAGCATAAATAAGTCATTAACTGTATCTGTGGAAGAAGCACCCATATGGATGAAATAACAGGGCCTGGAGCTTTGGAAAAGCAAACTACTGTGAATGTTTCCATTAAATGTCATCAGTACCATATTTACAACTAACTTCAAAGACTACCCGGTACTGCTGAAAAACAATTGTAATATTTCTATACTCATTTTAATTTGCATTTTAAGTTGGCATCAAGTAAAAATTACTATATTCAGAATTTAAATTATCTATAGAAAGGCTATTACTAAAAAAAATTTTCTCTGTAGAAAATGTTCTTATCTATGAACTTAGGCACTAACGAAATTTTATGAAAGCCAGGAAGCAATGTGCATTAATTTTTTTTAAAAAATGTTATTCATAAAGATCTGAATCTCACAAAATATAGCTGATATGTGCTTATGTTTTATATCACTCTCTCTCTCTCTCTCTATATATATATACACATGTATATATAATATATATTCATATATGCACATGTATATGCATATACACATATGGATGGATGGATAGATGTGGGGGGCATAGAAGGGCCTCATGTAAGGAAATCCATCATGAGAAATCTCTCTCTTCTAGTGCTGATACTCAATTGTTCTGCACATTAGGGTCTTGAGAATTTCCCTAGGACACACTGTCCAGGGTCACAGAGTTAATATGTGTAAATGAAATGATTTGAACCAGTCTTCCTGACTTTAATTCCAGCTCTACCGCACTGCCTCAAAATAATATGATCATATGTATACACACACACACACACACACACATACACACACACACACACACACACATATAATCATATGTATTTAGAGTTACTTAGCAGTACCCTACTGATTAAATCTCAGGGATAAAATGAAACCTGAGACACTAGCTAGAAGTTGCTTCTGGAAAGTCTTGCTGCTAAACATTAGGTATTTGGTTACTAGAATATCAAAAACATCCAATAAATGTAAATTATTATATTAACAAAAGTAATATTCTCCTATAAGGAATAATATCTGAAAAATCTCAGAGAGGCATATCATCATGTTTGTTTTTAGTAAATGAGTACTTAGTATACTTGAGCAAGGAGAAATGAGTAAAATGATTAAGTAAAATGATTAAAAAGGAAAAAAACAAATTGTTAATTTAAGGGACATACAGATATACATATATATGTGTGTATATGTATGTGTGTATGTTATCAAATTCCATCCACAGGTGGGCAGACTTTCCATGATATTTTGAGAGAACCATTCCTATATTCTTACATATAAAAACAGAACAGTAAGTCTGGCATATGATGAACCCACACCTGACAAGGTTTTCTTTTATGCAACACCCTATGCAAGATAATATTTTTGGTTTTTCTTAAAGGTTCCTCCCCTTTCCCTCCAAATCAATCAATCAAAATCACTCTAATCAGTGGGAAAAAAAACCTGAACATAAAAATAAAGCACAATTTTGGCAGCATTTAGAATTATTATATTAATAAATACAATAAGAGAATCCCTCCCCCACCCCCTGCACTATTTGGACCTAAATAAATAGAGGACAAATAGGTATGACCTCCTAGAGCAATATATGTGTACATATGTATATGGGCAGCTAGGTGGTGTAGTGGGCAGAACGCTGGACCTGGAGTCAGGAAAACTCATCTCCCTAAATTCAAATCCGGCCTCAGACACTTACTTAGCTGTGTGACCCTGGGCAAGTCACTTGGCCCTGTTTGCCTCAGTTTCCTCATTTGTAAAATGAGTTGGAGAAAAAAAATGGCAAACCACTCCAGTATTTTTGTCAAGAAAACTCCAAATGGAGGCACAAAGAGCCGAACACAACTGAAACAACCTGACAACAAAAATAGACGTGTATACCGTATATATGCATGTACACTGCCAACCTTGTTTTTTCATATCTCATATGTGTATAAATGCTTTTTCATAATATTACTTAACCAACTACATGCAGGAAGACGTGGCAAACTCATAAGAAACATAGTCTGTGAAACCACTTTGTAGAAACACAACAAATAATAAATAATAGTGACCACTTGAAGGTTTTACAGCAAACAGAGTTTGTTTAAACTTAGATCCGCTTTACTTCCAGTCTTTCAGATTCACACAAAAAAAAGAATCACTTAAGAAAAAATTTTGCTTAGGTGTAGTAGGGGTAGAAAGGAAAAAGGAGGAAGATAAGAAGGAGGAGAAAGGGGAAATAGGAGGAAATAGAAAAGGAGGCTGAAACAGACATAGAAAAAGTGGAAATAGAAATAGAAGAAGAAGGAGGAATGGAGGAGAGGAGGAGGAATTTTGTTGATTTTTTAAAATAACTTTTTAACAGATTCTGTTTTTGCAGGGTAGAAATATTCCATGTTTTTCAAGCATGAAGAAACAATAGAAAATTGAGTTTAGGAGACAAATGTCATTGTGTCAATACTGCCATCTTCTGGCCTTGGTTGCTTGTTCAGTGAGGAAAATCACATAGGCTTGTACATACACACACACACACACACACACACACACTTTAAAAAATTGCAAAAAGAAAAAAAACATGCTGGAATGTTGCATCATTTGAAAAGCAAATAACTTTTTAAATGTCTTCAACAGGAGTGCGATCAAGTTCATATAGATGATGTTTCTTCTGATGATAATGGTCAAGACTTAAGGTGAGCCATACTTTTCAGTAATGATATTTCCTATAGAAATTGAATAAAAGAGATTTGCAAATGTAATTATTTCTTTTATTTATTTTTAATGTATTTTGGGTGTTGCAGTACCTACAGTTTTGCAACTGATGGCTTCCATGCAGCTGCAAGTAGTGCAAACCTTTGTTTGCCAACAGGTGTTAGAGGAGGGGTTGACTGGATGAGAAAGCTGGCTTTTCGTTACAGAAGAGTAAAAGAATTATATAATACCTACAAGAACAACGTAGGAGGTATGTATGTTTCATGTCTGCTTTATTGCATGAAGATGTCCTAATAAAGAAGTTCTTAACACTTTTTTTTTTTCTGTCATGGGTCCCTGCAACAGTCTGGTGAAGTCTATGGATCCCTTCTCAGAATAACATTTTCAAAGGCATATTTAAAAATATATATCAAAAAGCTTATGTATTTTAGGTTAGAACTCCTTCCCAGAGTAAAAGCTCAGAGAGTAGCTGGGTCTCAATGATAGTAAAGAAATTGCAATTTGTTAAGGCTGAATTGAATGACTTTGAACCAGCATTTTGAGGTTTTACGATTGATGCCAATCTTGCATAAAAGAAAGAGCCACCTATGAATGAGCAGCTGCATTAAGAGGATTTCTGTAAGGTTTTCTCTTTACTGAATTTTGCAGACAGGTATTTAATCAAAACAATTAACAATATAGGCTATTAAGAGCTCTCCTTTGATTGGCTCTCCAGGTGTTTTGAGCATAAGAACATAGTTAGAAGAAAAAAAGAGGCAGGAAGCTCTGTAGACTGCACCAGTGGGAAGATTTCATGAATGAAGGGGAAAATAAACACATTAGCAAATCATGTTCATGGGTTGGTCTTTTTTTTACTCTAAAAGAGAAAAATTAGAGATTTCCTGTGATTTTAGGTAATCCTCAATGGACCCCATTAATATCCCAATTTTAAACTACTCATTCATGGAGACTTAGTTAAGGTTATTATTTTTATTTTTTTTAATTACAAGGAATAAAAGAATAGAAAAAAGAAGATGATTTCCTATGATTTTAGGTGATTCTCAATGGACCCTATTAATATTCCAATTTTAAACTACTCTTATTCATAGATTTAATTAAGATTATTATTTTTAAAATAAAAATTTACAAGGAATAAAAGAAAAGAAAAAGAAAGTAAAAGAATATACTCAATAATTTGGCATCTCCTCTGGATAGCACAGCTCACTATCAAAATTTTATAGATATTATAAGAATTGGGCATGAGATTATTTTCTGAAGCTTTGATTCTTACTATTCTTAGCCTAACTTCTGTTCATTATTAGATTATGTAAAGCTTCTAAAAAGGTAAAAATCCTTTATTATCATTTTTTCAAGTATCATGGATAGAAAACAGAATACAGGAGTGATTGATAGAAACTTTTCATATATAAAGAGAACAGAACACAAATACATTAAGGAGCAATAAATAGGAGACTACAAATTTGTAAAACCTATTAAATAGACCTAAATCTTTCTAGATACCATTCCAATTTTGTATGCAGCACATTAAACTGAATCTCCCTTATAGAAATAGATGATGATTACAAAGAGGGGTTGCATTCTGATTCTTTCTCATAGGAGTCCTCTAAAAAAATTTGTAAAGTAATCATCTATCTTCTTTTTTCTACAGCTGCAGTGTAATCATGAAAGACAGGGATGTAGGAAGGAAGAAAGGGAGGAAGGAAGAAGGAAGGAAGGAAAGGAGGAGAGAAGGAAGGAAAGAAGGAGGGAGTCTTGCATATACGCCTACATATAGATAAATACAAAATACATACAATTCAGATACTTAGGGAAAGGCTAGCAGCTAGGGTAATAGGAAAAAATCTCATACAAAAGGGAATACTTGTTCTGAGTCTTGAAGGAGATCATGGGAAATAAAAGGTGAAGGTGAAAAGAGAGAGAGAAAACATGCCAGGCATTAAAAATAGCAAGTTCAAAAGCACAAAGGGAAAGAGGGAGGGAGAAAAGATGGTTTGTGTAGTGGGCAAACTTCTGGTAATGAGCGGCTCAATTGAGCTAGAGTGGTCCTCCCATAAAATACTGATACACAGAAACTCAAAGTCTTTCCTGCTTGGTAATCCCTTCCAGAGTTTGTACTTCACTAGCCTAGTAGCCAAGAATCTATGCTCCAGAAGGAGTAGGACTTTAAAGTAGGGTTATTAAACCAATTGGCAAATAACCCAGAAAATTGTATCATATAACTAGCAGAATTTGTTTCTCCTCCATCTTTGCTCTCTAAATTGTACAAGTTATTTTTCATTTTTTTATTTATTTATTTTATTAATTTATTTTGATTTATCAACAATCACTTCCATATGCTTTTGAGTTTAAAATTTTTCTTCCCCTTCCTCCCTGCCACCTTCCCCAAGACGGCACACAATCTGATATAGGCACTCTCTCTCTCTCTCTCTCTCTCTCTCTCTTTCTCTCTCCCTCTTTATCTATCTATATATATATGTAAATATATATATATATACACACACATTCTTATTAAACATATTTTCAGATTAGTGCTGTTGTAAGTAAAAATTAGAACCAGTAGGAGGAACCATCAGAAAGAGGAAACAAAACTCAACAGAAGAGAAAAAAAAATAGCAAATAGTATGCTTCAATCTGCATTCAAATTCCATAGTTCTTTCTTTGGATGTGGATAGCATTTTCCAACACAAGGCCTTTGGAGATGTCTTAGATCCTTGTATTCCTGGGAAGGGTTAAGTTTATCAATATTAGTCATTGCACAACATGGCTGTTATTGTGTACAACGTTCTCTTGGTTCTGCTCCCTTCACTCAGCGTCAGCCCATACAAGTCTTTCCAGGTTTTTCTGAAGTCAGCTTGTTCACCATTTCTTATAGCACGATAGTATTCCATTACATTCACGTACCACAACTTGCTCAGCCATTCCCCAATTGAGGGGCATCCTCTCAATTTCCAATTCTTTGCCACCACAAAAAGAGCTGCTATGAATATTTTTGTACATGTGGGCACAAGTTATTTTTCCATTAATGTTTATGATATAATTCATAAACTTCAAGACATTTCTTGAATAGAAGCAGAAAAATGTTGCATTGGATAGATAGCATGCTGGGCATGGAGTCAGGAAGACCTTTGTTTCAATCTTACCTCACATACTTCTTACCTGTGTGACCCGGGCAAGTCATTTAACCTCTATCTTCTTCTGTTTCTTTATCTATAAAATGAGAATAATAATATCACCCACCTTCCAGGAGTTTGAAAATCAAATAAAGTAATATATATAAAGCACTTTTTAAACCTTAAAGCACTATACAAATAAATGCTAGCTGCTGAATATTATTTATTATTTACTTATGTATTATTTTTACCTTCAATACAATGATAAGTTTATCATATTTAGAAATACGATACATCTGAACTTCTGAGGAAAAAATACTCTAGGCCTTCAAAATGGACTGTTGTAATTATTTCAAAATGTCATTAGTGATAATTAATAATAAGTTGAGTGAGAGGCAGCATGGCATAGTGGATGCTCCACTCCTTGGAGTCAGGGCTAAAATCTTGCCTCTAACATATACTGACTGTGTGACCTTGGGCAAGTCACTTAACCTTTAAGGGTTTCAGGTCACTCTCTAAGGCTATAAGTTGCTGAGGAGCTGTGGATCTCCCTTGGCAAAGGGAATTTCTTCACTGTGAGTTCTTTTTGCTAGTGAAATCACACGTCTGTGCAGGGAGAAACAAAAAAGAACACTTTATGAAGTAAAAAAAAAATTCTTATTTTTGTCAAATGTAACATGAATGCCGCATTCCTAACCATTGGGATCAGTCAATCAACATACATGTATTAAGCACATTCCATGTGACAGGTACTGTGCTAGGTGTTGGGATGCAGAGACAAAAAATAAATAGTCCCTCCTCTCAAAGAGCTTGTATTCTAATTGAGAAGACAACATTATAAGAACTAGCATTCGTATGGTACTTCTATGGTTTGCTAGGCACTCTACATGTTACGAAATGTGGTACCCACAGCAGCCCGGTAAGGTAGGTGCCCAGGGTCACACAGCTAATGGGCAGCTAGGTGGCACAGTCGATGGAGTACTGGGCCTGGAGTCAGAAAGACTCATCTTCCTGAGTTCAAATCTGGCCTTAGATACTTACTAGCCATGTGGCCCTGGGCAAGTCACTTAACCCTCTTTGCCTCAGTTTCCTCATCTGTAAAATGAGTTGGAGAAGAAAATGGCAAACCATTCAAGTATCTTTGCCACAAAGGGTCACAAAAAGTCAGACATGACTGGAACAACTGAACAACAACACACAGATACTTAAGTCTCTAAGACTGGATTCAAACTCAGGTCTTTCTGATTCTACCTCCAACACTTGACCCTATTGTTCCACGTAAAACTTTCACATATACCAGTATAGATAGATATATAGAGGGATAGATATAGATATATAGGTATATTCAAAATATTTACAATTCAGATACATGTTATACTTGGTGGGGGAAGGCATAAGCAGCTAGGGAAATCAGAAAAAAAACTGATGTAAAGGGGAACTTTGACCTGAGTCTTAAAGGAAACCAGGAGAGATGAAAGGCAAAAGTTAGGAAACTGAGCACTCCAGGCACTGAAGACAGCAAGTTCATAGCACAGAGATGAAAGATAAAGTATCATGTAGAGAAACAGTAAGAAAGCCAGTGCAGCTGGGCTACTGAGTATGTGGAAGGGCAGGTAATGTGGTCTGCCCTGCACTTCAAGGAGTTCACTTTGACAGCTGTGGGGAGGATGGATTGGAGAAAGGAGAGGCTTGAAAGAGGGAAAACAGCCAGAGTATTCCTCTATTTCAAATTCATAGCAGTGTAGAATGTATTCAGACTTCTAATTAGAGTATTCCTGGTAAATCATGATATCTTAACTTTTGCCTTACTTGGTATTACAGGACTCCTTGGCCCAGCTAAGAGAGATGCATGGCTGCAATTAAGAGCAGAGATTGAAGGCCTAACAGACTCCTGGCTGACAAATGCACTTAAATCCTTATCAATTATTAGTACTAGGTAAGTCATTCAATTTACTATTGAAATAATTAACATATTCTAATTCATTCAAGAAAGTTCTGATAAGACAGCTCAAAAAAGGTAATTGTGATCAATATGTCTTAATATTTCAGTTTCCTAGAAGGATAGTTAGTCCTCATTAACAAAATCATACAATTTGTTCAAGATAGAATGACAATAGTCATCATTTAGACCAGAAGTTGTCAAATTTTTTGGTCTGAGAATCTCTTTTCACTTTCTAGAACCCTTCAAAGATCTTTGGTTTATATGGGTTATATTTATCACTTTTTACTGTATTTGAAATTAAAATGTTTTAGTATTATTACAAAAGTAGTTTTTACCTGAT
Source organism: Vombatus ursinus (assembly GCF_900497805.2). Lineage (NCBI taxonomy): Eukaryota > Metazoa > Chordata > Mammalia > Diprotodontia > Vombatidae > Vombatus > Vombatus ursinus. The sequence continues at coordinate 16,332,261 of NW_020948910.1, read as the reverse complement.
GGACCTCTTGATAAGGTATTGGACACCCCAAAGAGTTCTAGGACCTCATTTTGAGAACTGCTATATATACTATAACTCCTTTATTTATACAGATCAAGAATATAAGGCTTACAGATGTTAAATGAAATGGTTGGTAAACATTTAGAAAGGGAAACAGTTATTTAAAAGATCCAGCACAGCTTCATCAAAAACAGATCATTTGTTTTGAAACCTTATTTCCTTTTCTTGACAGAATTACTAAACCTATTTTAGGAAAGTTTCTGATAAAATATCTCATACAATTCTTGTGGGGAAGATGAGGAGATATAGATAAAGAAGTCATCAAGAATTAATTAAACTCTTACTAGTACTGTACTAATCACTGGGAATAGTAATAGCAGTTTAAGAAAAAAAACAGGACTACAGTCCCTGCCCTCAAGGAGCTTACCTTCTAAGGAAGAAAGATCATGCATAAAAGGAAGCTAAAAGAGGTGGGGAGGAAGGAAGGAAGGTGCTTGTGCAAGGACATGGTGGAGAGTCAGGAGCAGGAACCAGAAAGAAATGAATAAGTGAACATTGCTGGCCTGAACTCTTTAAAATGGAGCTTCAATTGTATAAATTCAGAATTAGTAGGGCAGTTAGATGGCACAGTGGATAGAGCACCAGCTCAGGAGTCAGGAGGACCTGAGTTCAAATCTGGCCTCAGATATATCATACTCACTAGCTGTGTGATTTTGGGCAAGTCGCTTAACCCCAATTGCCTCACCAATAAAAAAAACAAAACAAAACAAAACCAGAATTAGTTAGATGACTAAACTCAAAGAATAATCATTAGGAGTCTAATGTACATTAGAGTACCCCAGGCTCAGTCCTGTTCAACAGTGTTATCACTGACTTGGATAGAGGCATGGATGGCACATTCATCAGATTTGAAGATAATATGATCTTGAACATGTTTGATGGCAGTCAGGATCCAAAATCAATACTGAAAGACTGGAACATGGGCCTGAATCAACTATGCTTAAATTTGGTAGAGATAAATATAAAGTTGTACAATTAGGGTACCAAAAATAAAAATTAAAAAAATCAACTTTTCAAGTACAGAATAGGGAAGAGAAAGACAGCAGACTGTCTCAAAAAGATCCCAAAAAATTAAATGCTTACTATTACAAAAGAAGCTTAGCTTCAAGAAATAAGGAGCTGATTCTCCTTTATCTTCCCTTCCTCAGGCTTCATCTGGAGTGCTATGCTTAGTTCTAGCCTCATGGCTTAAGAATATTGGTAAGCTAGAGAGAATGTAGGGGAAAGCCAACCAGAAGGGTGAAAGGCTTAGAGTTAATGCCATATGATGATAGGTTATAGGAAAATATTTTACTTAGAAAAGGGAAAAAAAAAATTCAGTAGGGACAGGTTCATACATTTGAAGGGCTATTGTGTGTTTAATCCCAGATAGCAGAGCCAGGAACAATGGTGGGGGGGATTGCAAAGTGACAAATATAGGTTTGATGTCAGGAATGATTTCCAAATAATCAGCACTGTCCAAAAATGAAATAGCAGCTTTTAGAGATATTGAGTTTTCCTTCTTTGGAAGTCTTAAAGCAGAGACTAGATGACCACTTCTTAAATATTTTGTAGTGACTATTCCTTTTTAATTATGAGTTTAAGTTAATGGCCCCTGGGATCCCTTTTCAAATTCTGTGATTTTCCTGTTAGAGCTTTTTTTTTTTCCTATTAGAGTGATTTTAATTTTTTTTTGTTATAACAGTAACTAGCTATGGATAGCTGGTAAAGAACTAGTGATTAGTTCAAAGAAAAGGTTAGATGGCTTTGTAAAATGTTATAAAAATAAATTTAAATACTTGAGCTATATATCTTCATGGACAACCTAGAAAAACGAAGGCTGAGTGATTACATTGTTGTGCGGGTTCGTATCTATTGGAACAATTATACCCATCATGCTGATAAATTGATACCTAGCTGCTTTAGGGTTCTACACTTGGGCTTTGTCTATTTTTTATTATTATCAATGACTTGGATGAAAGCATAAATGCTACAAAACGGGGAGGAATAGCTAGCAAATGTGTTTCTATTTTCAAGATTCAAAAAGATATTCACAGGCTAGTACAATGGACACAAACTAACAAGATGAAATTAGATCAAGGTAAATATAAAGTCCTGCCTCTGTATTCAAAAAATCAATGGCATTGTAGAGACCCGCCTTAATAATAATCCAGTGAAAAGACCTAGAGGTTCTAATTTATTTCAGTTTCACTTTGAATCAACAACATGGTGTGGTTGAGGGGGCCCCTAGGTGGCACAGTGGATAGAGCACCAGCCCTGAAGTCAGGAGGACTTGAGTTCAAATCTGACCTCAGACCAAACACTTGACACTAGCTGTGTGACCCTGGGCAAGTCACTTAACCCCAATTGCCTAAAAAAAACAGACAAAAAAAAAACATGGTGTGGTTGTCATAAAGTTAGAGTCATCTTAGCCTGAACTAATATAAGCACAATATCTAGTATAAAGGAAGCCCCCATTATACCACATCTAGAGTACTGTAGATTACAACTAAAAAAAAAAAGACATTAACAAACTGGAACATATCCAAAGGAAGAAAACCACAATAGCATTAGATCTTGAAACCATGCAATATTAAGGAGGACTGAAGGAATCCTACATGGCAAGATCAGGAGTAATATGAGGAAGTTTCAGGGACAGATTTTGATTCTATACAAAGAAAAAGAAAGAAAAATTAAAACCACGAAGAAAATGAATGAGCTAACTCAAAAGGTAATGGCATCTCTCATTGGTGGTTTTCAAGCAATGGCTAGGTGTCCTTTAGTCAGGTGCGTTGTAGAGTTGATTTTTGTTCAAATAAAACAAGTTAAATGATCTCTGAGTTAGTTCCCAGCTCTGAGATTTTCTTCTATTCTGAACTGGAGGAATTACAAACTGAGAAAGTTAACATAGGCAGGCCCTCAGTAATCTGCCTTGGTCAGACCACTTCTGGAATACTGTGTTCAGTTCTAGGTAGGACATTATTTTTAAAAGGACATTTTTAAAGGGGAGGTTCAGAGGATAGGATCATCAGGATAGGCTAACCAGGATTCTAAGAAGACTTGAAGCCAGACCATTCTGGGATCTGTTAAAGGAGTTATTGCTATTTAACCTGGAAAAGGAGAGCAATAGGAGAAGGTGATAATTGTCTGGAAGGAGCTGGAAGAGCCAAGAAGGAGCTAAAGAGCAATGATAAAGTAAAGCTATTTTGGAATGTTTTTGTTTGGTCCCAGGAAACAAAGCTATGGACAAAAGTTATAGGGAGACAGATATAAGCCAACCCTGAGAAAGAACTTGAGTTCCAAAGAACTCAAGAAGGGTTTGTAAAAGGAAAATGGTCCAACTGTCTTGGGAAATTGTGATGATATTCAAACAGAACATAGACTTTTCAAAAGATTCTGCCAAAGCTGTGAATCCGCAAAGGATGAAAACCCTTGCTTGGGTTTGAGTTATGTTAGATAACTTCTTACATTTATTCTAACTCTCAGATCTTATGATTCAATTACATGGAAGACGAAATTGATTTGTTTTACTCACCTCCCCCCTAGAAGACAAAATTCGTATCAGTTGCTGGAAGTTAAAAAAATGGCAAATTTGGGCTCAACATAAGTGGGAAAATGCACATCAGAATTTTTTTTGATATTTCAACTAATTATCTGATTTTTTTTCTCTTCCTCTTTTTCGTTAAAAAAACTACTTTTATTATAAGAGGTGGCTCTTTGATAGGTAGCAGGAGAAAGAATCTGGGTTGGAGGGATTTAGTTCATTCGTTGTTTCCATATGATTTGGGATTATGTCCAACTTAGCCCCTTAGCCTTTTTTAATGAAATTTGAGGGACAAAGATTATTTCTGTTAACATTGCTAGGGAGGCAATGTAAGTAGTGAAAAGAGTTGTGAGTTATATTTAAAGAATTTAAAGAGTACCCTATTTAGACTTATGAGGCATGGTTGCAATGCAGGTTCTGAGAATTACAGAACTAACTGTTCGACCATGAACAAGTCACCTGATCTCTACCAGACTACATTTCTCTTATCTATAAAATAAGGATAATAACATTCACACAGCCCAGGATTTGGGGAGGAAATTACTTCATAAGGCTTAAAATATTATAGAAATAGAAGATATTGGAAATCATTCATTTACTCTAATACTATTATCTGATTCTTCATGTTTTAGTGTTCAATGTAATACATATATATACTACATATATGTATATTTGTATATACTTATTTATTATTCAGTATTAAAACTAAAAAATATACATTTTCCCTTTTTAGGAGTAACTGTGTAAATGTCTTGGTAACAACAACTCAGCTTATCCCAGCACTTGCAAAAGTCCTACTATATAGTTTGGGAGGTGCTTTTCCTATTGAAAATATTTACAGTGCAACTAAAATAGGTAAGTAATTAATCAAAAATATTATAAGGAATATTTTTGTGAGATTTTGTATTTTTATCATTTTTTCTCTCTTTTCAAGTTTAGCTATTAGGTAATCAAATTTGAGAATGACCCAAATCATGATGCATGGAGGCTACTCCTTAATTTTCTTTCTATCCTACCCCATTTAAAAAAATATTGAAAGTTTTTTTTTTTTTTTTACTATATCTCTACCTGGTCCAAGCACTTTTCATATATTACTTACAGGATAATAGTATGTATTATCAAAATAATATGTAGCAATTCTGCCCATGCTATTTAATCCTTAACTATCATATATATTAAATACTGGATCCTTATATTTTCAGTTATGTAGATCTGAAGTTCAGGTCCCTTTTTAGCATTACAAGAAAGTCTCAGATGGAAAAGAGTTATAACGCTCAAATAACATAGCTGGAATATTCCCATGTCATGAGAGGATAGAAAACTTCATTTATACCATGTGCAATGATCAATAAACCTAATCACGTCTATGTGTTCATCTCAGAGGCTGTGGGTACATTTTGATAACTATCTCTTCTAAAATACATTCAAAATAAATCTTAAACAACTTCCATTTTGAAAGAGTTAAAAGAAGAGAGTATATGTATGCATTGACTTGTCAAGGAAATGCCTGATGAAATAGATGGACTGTGCCCTGAAGGTCAACAAACTTAGGCTCTGGGCACCCTGACAAGGGAAGCTCAAGAGCCAAAGATCTTCCACCAAAAATAACCTGCCTGCCCAAGTGCTTCAAAGTTCAAATAAAGGACCTGATACCAAAAGTACCCAATTGCAGCTGTTTCAATGATAAATCAGGAGAGATCCTAGCCTTTAAAAAGATGGGCATCAGAATGTCACAAAGTCCCATTTTAAGCACTGGTGTAGATGAATCTCAAATAGTCAGAACCTTCTGTTGCTTTGAAAAGGAGTTTTAGGGGAATTGAAGAGTATAGAACTACTGAATTCAAATCAACGATTTTGTAAATCGGGTACTAGTAAATGATGCCTTCTATGCAAGATATCACTTGTATTAATTGATTCCATATGTTCATGTAAATATTTACATTTGTTTTAGTGGAGTTTATTCATACAGTGGAAAGATCTGGGCTTTGGAGTAAAGAGATTTGTATTCAAATCTCACTTTTTTCACCACCCATGTAACCTTAGGCAAGTCATTTAACCTCTCTAATCCTTAAGTTCCTCATCTTTAAAAGGAGAAGGTTGGACCAGATGGATTCTAAAGTCTCTTCTGTTCTAAAGCAATAATCCTAATCGTATATTAGATTTTTATTTGGATTTTCATTTGGCTTTTTCACAAGACATATGGTTCTATAACAGAATACATGCTTTAAAGAATGACTTTTTTATTAAGTAAATTCACACTAAAAATCAAATTAATTAAAAGTTTTCTTTTTTTTCACCTTCATAGCATTGTTTCATAGATTTTAGAATTACCAAATAATGAAAAAAATGTAAAAACATAGTTACAAATGCATTGGTAATAAAGTATTGATGTTCACGGGAATGAAAGCAAATATCAGCATTGTAAAGGTCTCAGAAATTTTTTAAATAAACAAATGAATATTCCAAGTGGTACTCAAAAAGCAAGATTCAGCGAGTGCAACAAAATTAAATTCAATATTGTATATGAGATGATAGTTGGAATGGAGCAAAGAAGGACAGAATCTGATTTTAATTTGAGTAGTTTTATAAGCACTATAAGCTACTTCTCCCTTATCGTCTTTTGGCCTGAACATCATAGACTTCCCAATTCTTCAAAGAAAGGAGCTAGTGACCAGAGTAATTTCCTTCACACTGCAATGTTCTTTTTTGATTAAGCAAATCTTCTATCCTTTTTGCTTGATTCAGTATGTTCTTTTTAAAACACATTTAAATAAAATTCCTATTAGAATTAGACCAGTTCTTAACTTTTTTTGTGCCATGGACCCCTTTGGTAGTCTTTAAAATGTTTTTTTTTAAATCATAATTGAAACAAATGCTAAATTTCAGTTGGAGATCAGTAAAAATAAACATGTAAAAATGTAAATAAATAATGAATGTAAATAAACATGTAAAAACAGTAAAAATAAACAATAAAATTTGTCTTTTTATTTTATTTAACAGCCCTTGAACTTAACTAACAATTATTAAATTATTTAAGTGATTATAAAATAATTATGCTTTTATATTTTGAGGCAAGCAGTGCCAACAGTCTCATGCTGCCAAAAATCAATCTTAACTTTTTTTTTCCCAAACAGTGTTCAATAATCTACCCTAACCAAGTTCTTCTGCCTTTCAGCAGTGTTATTGATATACAGAGGTCAGAGGTCTATAGCAAAGTTCAATAATCTTCAAGCAAATTCATTTAACCCTTTGCAAATCTTTTTGCAAATTGAAACAGTGGCTGAAAGAATAAGCAGTGCATTGTTTTTCAGGAAAAGAAAGCTGTTTTGAGCGTATAGTGTCCAGATTTGGCACTAACATAACTTATGTTGTGATTGGAGATGGCCGAGATGAGGAGCATGCCGCTAACCAGGTAACTTCACTCTGAACTTTATCTTATTTATCTTCCAGGAAAAGAAAGTTGCTTTGAGCGAATAATGCAAAGGTTTGGCAGAAAAGTAGTATATGTTGTAATTGGGGATGGTGTAGAAGAAGAACAGGCAGCAAAAAAGGTAACCTGTCTCACAAAAATGTTGGTGTGATACTTCCAATGCAAGCTGTTTTGTTTGCATTCCTGTAGTTTGGTGCAGTGGCAGATTGGCAAATGATTTGAATTTAAAGATGAAACCAGAGCATGAGGTCAATACTTGCATTTAAATTAACCATTTGGATTTTAGCATTTTTGTTTGTTGATTTTCCTAAAATTTGATAGGAAATGTAGGAAAATTTCTTTCACATCACAAACACTTGACTTGAATGCTATTTAAAATAGGCAGGACTCTTAAATGACTAGGTTTTTTTAATGTATTACTAAGACAAGAACAAGAGAGAAAATGTTCATCCTCAAGCAAATGAAACTGAATAAGATAAACAGCCCTCCTGAAATTTAAAGAATAGTTTTAGAAGTTCAATTTCTCACCATCTCCCTCATCTATCTTCTTTATTGCCTTATAGTTCTTTTTTTAATAAATAAAACCTTTGTAGCTTCTAAGGAATTTTAGAGTTTTAATGAAAATGAACAGGAAATTTTCTGAAAGGAAATTTTGTTAAATATCCTAAAAATGTAATCTTTCTTTTTACTATCTCCAGAATACCTTTGGCATGTAGTCTTCAGTTCAGACTGTTTAATATATTGTGAGAGTAATTGTTCAATGGACCCAGAGTACCAAGAATGTCACATGTTTCTAAGGCCAGAAATTACAGAAGCATAGAGTTGGAAGGGACCTCAGAGATGATCTATTCCACTTTATATTTGAACAGGAAATACCTGGACAGTATGATTGACAAGTGGTCGACCAGTCTATATTTAAAGACCTCAAATGGAAGAGAATCCCTTACTCTCTGAGATAGCCCATTCCACTCTGGGATAGCTTTAATTGTTAGACATTTTTTTCCTTACAACAATTCCAAATTTACTTCTTTGTAATTTCTCAACATTGTCCTTCATTTTGCCCAAATGTGATGTAGAGTGCTGAATTACGAACTTGCTAAACTGGGTTTAAATATAGACTCAGTGTTGCTATCTTTATAATCTCGGGCAAGTCATTTAATGATTCTGGGATTCAATTTCCTCTTGTATAGAATGAAAAGTTTAGTTTAGTGACTTCTAAGGTCCTTTCCAACTCTGAGTCTGTGATCTGTAATCTTATTAAAGCTTTTTCCTCTTAAACATGACAAGTTTTGAAACACTTGAAGACAGCTTAGCATATCCTCCCTTAGTCTTTCTCCAGGATAAACTTGAAAATAGCTTATCATGTCCTCCCTAAGTCTTACTTTCTTCAGGATAAATTTACCTTCATCCTATATAGCATGAATTTGACCCTTCACCATCCAGATTATTTTCCATTAGATACTTTCCATATTAACAATGCTTTTCCTAATATTCAGTGCCAAGAACTGAACAAAATACTTCAGATATGATTAAGCAGAGCAGGATTGTCATCTCCCTAGTCCTGAACTTTATGCTTTTCTTTATGAAGCCTAACATTACATTAGCTTTCTGAATTACCACATGACACTATTTAAAAAGGCCTTCTCTATTTTCACCTATCACTAACTTAGAAACTGAGGCAATTCAATTGCATTAATTTCCTAACTCAAAGGTAAACCAGGAACAATGCCAGGATTATGTGCCCAAACCTAAAAGTATCAGTCAATAATGTGGTGACTTCATATTTCAAAATTATAGATTTAGAGCTTGAAAGGACTATAGAGACCATGTAGGCCCATTTTCTGATTTTACATATGAGACAGATGAGTCCAAGAGAGATTAAGTGATTTGCCTGAGATCTCAGAGTAGTAAATGGCAGAACTAAGACGTGAACCCAATGCTTAGTGGATAACAGACATGCTTGCCACATAATAGATACTCAGTAAGTATTTGTTGATTTGACCTGTCATAGATTCTTTGTCTCTAAATCTAACAGGCTTTCCACTATGCACTTTTCACTTAGTCAATTGGGACAACACATGATAGGTCAAAATAAACCAAAAATCTCATTGGAATGCTATTTCCAAATGGTTTTTTTTATGTAGGTATAGTAATGGTGATGGTAAAAGTCTAGAATTCTGTTTTGAAATACAGGTGGTTGGTTTTTCTAGATCCTAAAATGCATGCTTTTCTTGGGATGTAGCTGCAATTGCATGTGCAGAAAAATCATAAACTATTCTGCGTGTCACAAATAGATCTGAGCTGAGTAGAAATAAATATTAGGAAATTCCAGAACTTCATGAAATGCAAATTTTCTTTCTGACAAAAAAGTAGGGTTTATTTTGAAAATCTCTCAACTAGTCCAAAAGTTCCTATTAGTTTTAACATATTTCTAGCAAAGTGTGTTTCTCCATTGAATTTAAAGGGAAAGCTCATATACACAGATGGAAAACACCAGACCAGATTGAAACAATTTTAAAATTTACCAACCTATACAGATGTGAGTACACATTCACCTTCCTCCTTTTAGCTTCCCAATAGTAATGAAATGGGGAAAAGTCACTATTTTCAACTAAGTACAAATTTTGACTTTTACAAGCAGTAGCCACTTTGATGTTTCTTTTCTACATAGTGCTTTTCACATCAACTGTCCAATAGGGGCGGGGAATAGAATTATTCAGAGAATAAAAGTGATTTTCTTTCCCTTTGCTAAATGAGAGAGTTTGATAAATGACTAAAACTTGCTTATCAATGAATGAATCTACAAGTATGTTTCAAGTATGTGGATAGCTTTGCTTTTCTGGTTCTGGTAATAGTCATGAGATATTCTGAAGAAATACGAACATTAACAAAGACATCCTAGAGGATTCTCGTATTCTCCTATATTGTCATCCATAAAATCCAGTTCAGATCTATTTCTTTATGATGTTGATCATGCTATTTTGTTAGTACCAATCCTTCAAGTTTAATTCTCCCTTTAAAGTACATCCTTGGAACTTGACTGACTTCACATACTGTGTATACAATGGTAATTTGCTTAGACCATGGTGATGATCTCTCTTTCCTCTCCTTCCCCATCCCTCAACCACCCCACCCTCACCCTTTTAATAACCACAGCACAACATGCCCTTTTGGAGGATATCAAGTCATTCAGACCTCTTGGCTCTACATCAAGCATTGGAACTAGAATATTTGTAACTGTGTTCCATTGTTGGAGATCCGTTTATTTTTTTTTGTTTTTGCTGGGTTTTTTTATATATCTCAAGTACACTGAATTTTTATGTGTGATTCAATGCCTCTGGCTTTACACATATAAATTGTCTTAAAGGATGAAATCATATTTGGAATGAAAATTCCAGAAGGAAGAATTCAGATTGCTGAATGGAGTTAAAACTTTAGTTCTACAGAAAGGAAGCTCTATGGTCTTATTTGTGCAACACTTTAATGAATTATGGAGGTTGCTGGTATACACCGAATGAGCCCTAACTGGAGTTAAACAGCTTTAGAAAAGAACTCTCATGTTGGCAAAGCAGCAACACACATTTCCCATCTGACAAAGTGGTGTTCAACAACATTCCTCAATATGGGATATATTCTCAACACTGAGGTTTGAATCAGACTTTAGCCTCCCTAACCCAGAAAATCTGAATTGAAATGCACTCAGACTGTATAATGACAATTCTGTCTAGACCTGTAATTTGTGTAAATTATTGATGAAAATAATTTACTGTGACTTTATTAGCAGCTGACTTTGGAAATGGATGCAATTTTTTTCTTTCTTTTTTTGGGGGGTGGGGGAAGGGAGGGAGAACTGGGAATATAATATTGTCTCTTTTATAAGTTTGGCAAACAGAATGTGCATACTGATGTGCTGTGCCTTAAAGACAAGACAAGACAGTGTTTGTGTGTTAAGATGTAACTTTGGTTAAAAACTCTGTAGATAAAGATTAAAAAAACTTTGTGATAATTCTTGACAAGACCAAATTTCAAATTCAAGTTATCAGAGCTCAAGACTGAATCAAATAGTAATTAAGTATTTGTTGCAGTGAGGGAAGGGGGAGTGAAAAGGAAAGTTTGTGTTTTTATTTGGATTCCGAATAATTCCACTGATAGTATGAGGGATAATAATAGCTCATCCAAACATAAGTAGAAAGTTTGGGGGAGTTTGCAATGATTCTGGGGACCTTTGCTTTGGAAGTAAAATGGATATTTAAGTCTTGAGCAACCTATCTATATTTTTGCATGAGAAAACTGAGGGCCATATTCATGGTTATTTGCACTGTTTTGAGTTTGAAATCTTTAGGGATGTGTGTCATGGAGGGAAAAACACCCTCATGAAAACCAATATTTATCACCTAGTAATAGGTCTTCTGATCCTGTTCATGGAGTGAGCTGAAATTGAAAAGAAAGATAAATTTTATTCCCCCTCCCCCAAAACAGATTGTTCTCCAATAGTTTAAGTGAGATATATGCCCCTAATAAGAAACATTCTTTAGGGAAAGTGAAACTGTGTGAGCTTTCCATAAAGCAGTATCAGATAAATCAATATGTCACACTGATCTTGGCAATGTTACAGAAATAATATTTTATAGAGTCAACCCTGTTCTTATATTTTTTTTCATTTATCTTCTGACTTTTGAAGGCTTGTGTGTTACCCTTTTCTATCTCTTAACAGTATTGTAACAGTACAAAGAGAATCCCCCTCGCTTATGTCTGTGTGCTTTCTTCTTTTTCATGAGTGACGCAGGTTGGTAATACAGTAGAGGTTCTCCTGTTGCTTTCTGATATTTTCCCCTAATAGTCCTTATTTCATAGTCCTAGAAAATCAAAGTGTCTGGGTGATTCTTATACCCACAGTTCTCTGTTAAAGGTGTGTACAATGTCCAGTCACCTACATCATCCCACCTAACCAATGGGAAGTCCATGACTTACTATGCCAGTTTGAGATTTTAATAGCATCAGACTTTCATGGCTTAGAGAATGATGGCACCTGGTCTATCTACCAAAATATATATTTTAGAAATATCCTTTTAAGTTTCTTGGCTGGAAAATTTGCCTTTGTCTACAACAGCCAAAGAGAGAATGAAATCACCAAGCCTTGTATAAGACTATCAAGCCATTATAAAACTTGACCTCAAGCTTTGAATTATGTACTATTTTTATCCCTGGCACATTAGCTCTTATTAGAGCCAAGCTGAGAAAAATTTATACAAGTTCTTTGGTTGGAGACAGTTTAACAAAGTCAAACTATTTTACTCAATATTTAAGTCAACCAACTGAGCATGTGAGACATCTCATGAACTGATATCTAGTTATAAGAACTTTACACAATTTCTTAGCAGACATGCCTGAAGGACAGTATGCTAAGCTGCATTAGAAGCTTGTATTCTTCCCCATACCAAGAAAGGAATTCTAATGTTGCCAAACCACAGGTTCAGAAAGGAAAGTCCTTCGGAAGGGTAAAGAAACAAAGAGCTCATGGCACCTACAATTCCGGGTTCATATGCTTTTTGTTCATTGAATCCGTGCTCAAAATAGACTGACAACCGCCAGACCAAAGATGAGGGTGACAGCAGTCTGTTCGTCCAGTTATACCCTAGGGCAACAAGTCACAGTCTGGCGAATCAGACTTTGAATATGTTTTCAACTATTAACTTAATCTTTCTGATTATAGGCAAAGAATACCTCCCAACCCTGATAAACAGAAGCACACATATGCGTGCATATACACAGACATATACACACAGGTCTCCTTTCTTTCTAATCTTAGGAAAAAACAATGTTGGCAGTTGCCACATACTATTTAAATATAGGATATTGTGCCTTATTATTATGACTATTTTGAATGACATTCTATAAATGAAGTGGGTTTTCAGCTACTGTACAAATATGGATTTTGTATAGTACTAGAAATAATAACCATATTTAGTGTTGCACCTGCAAAATATTAATAGAGTATAATTTCAGTAACCAAATATAGGTGGTCAGTACCTTAGGAAATGGAAGTAAGTTAATCTACACCAGTAAAATTCTATAAATCAAGGCCAGAGGTAACATCTTTCAGAAACACATGCAGTTTTATGCAGAGAAGTAGGTGGCAAATGTCACTCTGAATTTGATTAACTTAGTCTCTCCTAAAATAAATATTCAAAATAGCAGCCACAGCATGTTCCCCTATGAATTTGCTTTCCTCTCAGCACACTTGCTTATGACAAGCCTACATTCTGAATGAATATGGTTATTTAGTCTCTCTAAGGGAAAACAAGCATCGTGAGCCAAAGCTGCATTTTGACTCCCAATAATAGAAGCCTTTTGGAAATCATAACTAATCAAAATTGAAGGTCTCTGTCATGCATTAGTAAATAGTTGATATTGGGGCCTACATAATTTAAAGAAATGTAAATTAATATTAAAAGCTTGTAAAAATATGTACATCTTTACTATTTCTCAATAAATACATTTGGAAATGTTGTCATTTTCTTCACCTTCTCATGTTGCAAAGTGTTTATTGTGTGCATTCATATTAGTCTGAAAAACTGGAATCTTTAGAGTCTCAGTAATATAAACTGAAAATAAGTTTCCTTGACATATTCCAATTTTCTTATCTCTTTAGCTGTATCATAGAGTCTGGTGTTTGTGATGAATTGAAATATAGCTAGCAAAATCTCATTAATTCACACCAATTAGGCATGTCTCTATTTGAATTAGTGAAAAGGTGTGACTTGCAATGTTTTTTTAGAGAAATACAGCATTGCTGTAAATAGATTTGCTAATGAAGTGAATTTTAAGCTGTACTCCTTCCTTTTTTGCCCTCATGAAAAAATTGTCTCCCACAAACCCCCCCCAACACACACACACACACACTTCCTCTGTGCCTATAGAATTCCTTGGAGAATTTCCTTTAAGAAATATGTTTTGCTATAAATTGTTTGTATCGAGGCAGCTAGGTGGCACAGTGGATAGAGCACTGGCCCTGGAGTCCGGAGCACCTGAGTTCAAATCCAGCCTCAGACACATAACACTCACTAGCTGTGTGACTCTGGGCAAGTCACTTAACCCCAATTGCCCTCACCAAAAAAAAAAAAAATTGTATCTAAAGGGATATTTCTGAGATAGCTAGGAAAAAAGAACTTCATTCTCATGTATAGTTTAAATACTCCCCTTATAAAAAATGTTTGCCCTATTAGTTTTTTTTTTTGCAAACTATTCCTTTATAGATAAAGCAAAGGCAAATTTCAAATCAGTTTCTATCCAAGTCTTTCTCAGTTGCTGAATTAATGAAGTCCAAATGAAATAAATTTAATTGTATTTAGAAGGTAACAATGCTAGAAGTTATGCTTGCAGGACACATAATGCAATTATAGATTTAAATAAATTGAATATTCAGTAATCTGTTCCTTTCATTCCCTTTTCCCTTTTTGTGCCCAATGTAATTCTGGTGGGTAGAATAACTCCCTGTCTCCCATGGGAAGAGATTTATATGGTCATAGTATATAAAGATAGGTAATATTTAGAAAATAGTGGTAATGGATTAAGGAAGAAGGGTAATAGAAGAGTAAACATGATTGGATCCCCCAAAATTATAATGGAAACTTAGTTTTTTAACTAATTATTTATGAGGACTATTTTCAAGAAAGTAAGATTTATTCAACAAAATAATACATTTAAGCAAAAATGCAATATTTTCCATCTCTGGAGCTCCAGATCTTCAGTCCTGTACACCCACCTCTGGATTTTTTTTCCCATTTGTCACCTGAGACATAGCATCTAGATGTAGTATGCTTTTCGTGCGTCTTACAGAAGCATGAAGTGCTTATCATGGAAGAGACCCTTGAGCCCATCTAGGCAGACAGCATGATGAAGACAGAGGTGTCCAACTTTTGACCAGTGACTGCAGAACTCCCTAATGCTGTTGGAACCAGATTAAAATGTAATTGGGAAATGTTTAACAAAATAAAAATACAATACAACACTGATAATGTTAACGTGTGGTTTTCTAAGTCAATGTGCAGCCTGTAGAGAGCCATTTCTATTTAAGTTTGAGGCCACTGGAGTAAAATAGGAAGTTTGGGAACAGAAAACTCATGTTCAAAGTCTATCTCTGCTATTTGGTTAACAGCATGTCCTTGGACAAGTCACTTGACTTCCGTTGAGTTTTTCGTTTATCAAAGGGTTAAACTATATGGCCTCTATGATTCCTTCTAACTCTGAATCCTAATCTAACTAATACCTTCCTTATACAGAGGAGAAAACTGAGGCACAGAAAGATAGTGTGACATTCTGAAAGTTACATAATTAATTGGTAGAGCTGATACCAGAATACAAGTTTCTTGATTGCTACTTCAGGGATCTTTCTAGTACACAGCCTGCATGTAACAACCACCCTGGCTCCTTACCCTAATATTATCCCCACCTGAGAGCCCTGTTCCAATGATAGGGTGTCTCTGTCGGGTCCCTCTGTACTTGTGTCCCTGTTTTGATTCCCTACCTATTCCTCCCAGCCCTCAAATTTATAATCCTACCTGCTTCCCCCTCTCAGACTTCATGAGAACTATCATTCATTATCCTGAGACTTTAATTCCTAAGGATGAGTCCTGCTACCTACTGCTAAATCTCTCTGACCTCCCTGCCTATCACTACACCAGACTCCCCTGATGCTAGAGTGTGACTCATCTGCTGAGATATTTCCAAATACCAACTGCTAGCCTGTCTAGACTTCCTCTTAGTTGACCAATAAGCATTTATTAAGCACCAATTCTGTGCCAGGCTCTTTGTCAAACCTTAGGGATACAAAAGGCAAAAGACAATCCCTGCCTTCAAGGAGCTTACAATCTAGTAGATGAGCCAACATGCAAACAAACTATATAACAAATTAGAGATATTCAACAGAGGGAAAGTACTGGAACCTGTGGCCTCGAGGCCACGTGTGCCCTTCTAGGTCCTTGGGGTGCGTTTTGACTGAGTCCAAGTATTACAGAACAAATACTTTTATTAAGGAGATTTGTTCTCTGAAGTTTAGATTTGGTCAAAGGGCAGCACTTGAGGACCTAGAGGACCATATGTGGCCTTGAGGCCGAAAGTTCTCCACCCCTGCCTTAGGATTACAGACTTTGAGATTGTAAGGGATCATGGAGGCCATCTAAATGAACCTGTGATTTTATATATCACCAATTACTACTACTGACTCCTATCTAGATCGCTGTCCCACAGTTTATAGATCCTGGTCTCCCAAGGTCTGACCCATCCCATACCTGATGCCCCATGTTCTAACATCCTGTGTAGCAAACATATATTAAAGTAGCACAGTTCTAGTTTTATATGATTTTTATGATGGTTATTATTTTAAGTAGCTTAATTTTCTTTTGTGGGTATTGCTTGGGGGTGAGTTAACATATAGTACGAATGATCAAGATAAGTCTGAAAATATCTGACAAAGCAAGACTATTATATTTGTCCCCAGCAGATGTCACTTTGTAGGGCAGTTTGGCTGAGGAGAACTTTGCTCTCTTCCTTTGGGGAGTAGCTAGAACTGATTATCCCGAACCATGCCTATCTCCTCCAATTGGGGACAGCTCAGGGAATGCCAACCCCTGCTCCCCTCCCCTCTCTCTGGGTTAGAGATAATAAGTCATTATTATATATATGTATGTATATACATACATCATATGTATATAATATGTGTGTATATATGTATAATATATTTATATATTATAACATATGTATATATTATATGCATAATAGAGTTAATAAGTCATTATTGTTCAGAGACTTTCTGCAGGAAAAAAATGACATTTTTAGCTTGAGTGTTATTTCCCTTAGAGCAAGAGTACCAAATTCACTATACTTCTTTTCTATTCAGAGTTAAAACACTTTAACATATAGAGGTTATTAATAAAATTCAGAAAAGTACTGAGCTTCCAGTCAATATTTAGTCACCAGGCTGGAACAAAGGCTTCCCAGCTCATTAAATTCTACACAGTAAAATGTCCACTGGCTGTCCTGGTCTCTCCTATCACATGTACACACATATAATCTATAGCAAAGGCGTTAAATCAAGTCACAATTAAAGTTATCTTTATTTAGGCAAACTATAATTACAGTACAAGCAGCAGTCAAGCAAATTGAAAAGAGCAGAGAAAGCCTTAGTAGTTAATAATGCCAACCATTTGTGGGCAGCAATAAAACAATGTTTGAGGGTTACTCAGACACTGTTCTTTGATTCCTATAGGATTCTCTTAAATGGAATCTCAAAGGTGGTGGAGTGAGCTCCAGCTGCCATAATGTTTTTGATCATTTCTTGTGTAGATTATCCTCCATTTGCTGCTGGAACCACCACTTTCTGTCCCCCTGGAAGATTAATTCCAAGCTTCTCAGGCTGGCATAATCCCTTGCTCACTCCAAGCAAGGAAAGTGATAGTTTCTGTCTCTTCCAGGGCTGGAAAGGCAGCTATCTGAGAGGCTGAATTTCATTTCCCAGGAGGCCCATGCAGATAAACCCTAGAGACTTGCTCTGCCTGCATATCTGCTCCCAAAGTAATGATGAGATGATATTGTTTATGTTATGATATAAATTGGAAAACAGAAAGATGATTCTCCCACTAAATCATACCCTTTATTCATCCTGAAAGACCCTCCAAAATGACAACCAGTTGCCAAATCTGATTTCTTTCTCTACATCTCCATCCATCATCCCTGTTCATTCTCTTTTTACCTCCCACCTATATTGCAATAACTTCCTAATTATTCTCCCTCTTCCACCTCTTTCTCCCTTCCAATGTATCCTGCACACAGCTGCCATGATTTCCTAAAGAATGGGTCTAACCATGTCACTCCCCAACTTCAGAGGCTCCCTATTACCTTAAGGATCAAATAAAAACTCTTCTGTTTAATATTTAAAGCTCTTCACATCCTGTGTACTTCTCTTTCCCATCCTCTTACAAATTACTCCTCTCTACTGACTCTACTGTCCAGCCTGTTGCATTTGCCTACTTGCTTGTTCTCATACACAATGTTCCATCTCCCATTTCCATGTTTTTTGCACTGTCTAGCCTCCCCATCTCTGCCTCTCAGACTCTCTCAACTCAAACACATTTTTCCAATTCCCCCCAGCTAATGCTCTCCCCTCTGAGTTTACCTTCAGTCTATCTGTATATAAAATGCATATCCATATTATTTCACCAAAAATGATTGTGAACTCCTCGAAGGCAGAGACCATTTAAAATGGTATCCCTAGGATTTAATAGAGTGCTTGGCACATAATAAGAACTTAATAAATGTTTGTTGATTAATTAATTGACTAATTTTCCCATTTTAGTGGTTATGGCTTTCTACACCTAATTACAAACAATGATTTCACATCTAACAGCAAAGAGATTAAGACTCGTACCAATGATAGTGTACTCAGTTCTGTAGTGATCTATAGGAACAAATTCTTCAGTGAGTGCCAGTAAGGTACATTAGGAGACCACCAGGAGAAAGTATGTAGCTAAAGGGTTCTAAGTCCAGAAATAGGGTGATATAGAGTAGGCAAGAGAGCTTATTGGGACCCCTATTTATGAGATTCTGGATTAAAAATGCCTAGACTATGGTGAGTCTTGAAGAGAAGCACTTACCTATGTTCTACGTCTCCTCACCAAATAGATAGTTTTGGAGTTCAGAGGGAAAATATCCTTTTCTTGCTGGGAATTTGGATATCAGCTGGATCTTCTCTAGGTCTTAGGCAGGGATGAAGACTTTAAGTATAGAGAATAGCACAATCAAAGGTATGGTTCTAGGAGGGTGTGAAATGTGCGAGTGAATGGCTATACTGTGACTTTAGAGACCAAAAAAAGGCCTTTCCTAAGACACACACCCCCCTCACACACAATTTAACTGAGATTTAAGGAATAGAGAAGTAGATTCCTGAAAGCTGGAAAAGGCAGCTCTTGTCATCCAAATCCATTTCAATGAACTAAAACTAAGTAATATCAAGGCAAAGCCTGAGCAAAAGGTCATAAAGCAGAAAAAAAAAAGAAGTCAGAGATGAGGGCCAGGATTAACCATGAGGGACTAGGAAATTATAAGAAGCTGCTAAGGTGGTGCAGTGGATAGAATGCCAAGCCTAGAGTCAGGAAGACTCCTCTTCCTGAGTTCAAATCTGGTCTCAGATATTTACTAGCTGTGTGACTGTGTGACCTGGGCAAGTCACTTCACCCTGTTTGCCTCAGTTTCCTCATCTGTAAAATGAGCTGGAGAACGAAATGACAAATAATTCCAACTCCAATATCTTTGCTAAGAAAACCACAGATGTTGGTCACAGAGTCAAACATGACTGAACAACAATCTGTTCTCTTACCATAAATATGATCCCTGTGATATGCTTCTCTGAAGTTCTTCACAGCCAATTCCCTTGTAAACAAGTAAGAGGCTAGTGTGCAATTATTAGGGAATGAGGGGAAAAGGAGTTTGAGAGAAGGGAGAAATAAAGGCTCCTAGATTCAGAGCTAAACGCGACTCTCCAGGTCATCTGATTCAATCCCCTCATGTCACATATGATTGACCCACCCAAGATCACAAAAGAAGTAGGTGCAGAGCTGGGATTTGAACCAGGTCCTCTGACTCCAGTTACAGAAATACTTCTCAATCGTTGTGGGCTTCTCTCTTCCAGGAGCCCTGAGACTTAAGCAAACAAGTCCAGTAATCAGGAGCAATGTCATTTATAATCCTGAAGGAGGTACCAACGAGCCAAGACCCAAGCTCATGGTGGGGGAGAATTAAGGTTGCCAGTGTAGTGGGGTACAGAAGGTCCACTAAGCTTCCACAGCAACACAGAATCACTGGAAGGTTTTGAGTAGAGAAGCAATATGATCAAATCTATAAATAAGGTAAATTAGTCTGATAATGGTATGAAACATGGATTGTAATGGGGAGAAATATAAAAGTTGAATGATTCACCAATTATTTATTTGGAGGGAATGGAACTGAGGTGTGAGGGAAGTCTCTTTGTTTGCTGCTTTAAAAAATGTGCCTGCAATACAATCAAAGTAGGTACTATCTTCATGGTTACAGACTCAAACTCTACCAGACTTTCTCTTGATGTGTGACTCTCACTTATAGAAATAGGGTCTAGATCTGTGATTCCATTGGCATAGAGAACTCCTGGATGAGAAAACTCTATGTACTGATGTAGGTCAGCACTTTCTTTGGAACTTTTAGTCCTAGAGAATTTCCTAAAGCACTTAGAAGTCAAGTGATGTCAACTGAGAAGTCAAGGGGGCCCAGAATTACATATACTGACATGTCAGAGTCAGGGTTTGAACCTAGGTTTTCCTGACTCCAAAGCTATCTCTTTATCCACTATATTACACTGCCTTCCCTAACTTTCACCCATGCCTTTCCATCAATTCTCCACTTGTTTTTGTTCAGTCATTTCAGACTCCTTGTGACACAATTTTTGGAGTTTTCTTGGCAAAAAAAAATACTGGAGTTGTTTGCCATTTCCTTCTCCAGTTCATTTTACAAATGAAGAAACTGAGGCAAACCAAGCCAATATGGAAACTGCACTAAGACCAACAGCTAGCTTAATATTTTCATTTGATTTTAGCATGTATTAAGTAAGGGCTCTAGGTTTAAATTCTAAGGAAATAAAATGTTGAAATTCTCTCATACACTTTCACTTCAATAGATACTTTCCTGGTGGCATTCTTTTAGTGGAAGTCACAGCCAATTTACATCTATTTGGAAACAGACACATCAATTTCACTTATTTTCCAAAAAAAAAGTGCAAACCGTAAAGGAAAGTACTCCACTAGAAAATCATAGATGATTCAGTCACTTACTTTTGGACAAAATGACAAATTTCCAACACATGGTTTCCATTTTTTAATATGTCTAATTATATATGTGCCAGGCTAGCTGTACATGGCTTAGTGGATTCTAATTTTGTTGTCAACCCTCAAAGTACCACATCTAGGGAAAAGAGGACACAAACCCTAGTCTTTCCATTGGGCCAGCTAAGCATACTGACCTTAGCCAGATCTTTATCATATAGCTTTTTTTTTTAACTGCTTGCTAAATCTGATGCTTATTAGCCTTGAGAGCCATGATGAATTCCAGAGTGGAGATGTCCTCAGTCTTTATAGCTGATTCATGAGGCAGGAAAAGCTTGATGATGGCACATCATCCTTCTGGGAACACTCTTTCTAAGATTCTTGAGCTGTCTGTGGAGCTATAGCATCTTGAGTTGTCAAAAACTGATCCATATTTCAATTTTATTCTTTCTATGCTTTTGTACATTCTTCATCATCACCTTTTTGGCTTTCAGGGCTTTTAACTTGGTTTCTATCTAAATAGAATGTGACATTTAAATAGTTTGAGAGACATAGTTTCTGAATAATTAATCGTTTTATTAACAATGCTAGCATATTGTTAATAAAATGGTCAGTGACACCCTCAAGTGCCAAAGACCCTTCATGGAACCCATTTAATGCTTATATGCCCTTGGAAGGGTGGGTGTTCCTGAGGAAGGCAATCAACTCTGATTGGTTAACAAGTAATGAAAAAGAATGAATATTATAATGAGAGGTGGATCTATTCCAATGAGGGGCTAGGGGATGTGACTTTGATTATGGCATTTACTTCCAAATCACCCCCAGACTTTTGGAAATCTAGACAAAGGATCTATTTCCTTCACCCAATCCTGAGTAGAACACAATGGGCCAGAATTTCACCTCAGATTAAATTCCCTGTAAGGATGGTTGGGGTAGCAATATTTATCTAATGTTATCACTCTTATCCTACAGAGGCTGAGCCTTGAAATGGGAACTTTAAAAAAGGGGAGGGAAAAACTCTGGATCTCTCCAAATCATTGGTTTTTTATAATCATTTCTCTCAAGAATATAGGAAACTCAAATATTTATTTTAGGGATTCATAATCTAGGGTTTGTAAACTTTTAAAATATGTATGTATATGCATATATACATATATATATATATATAAACTACTTCAATAAACTGGTTTCTTTTGTAATTCCATGTATTTTTTTTTTTGTATTTCAAAACATTATTTACCAGACTGCCAAAGGGGTTCTGGATATTTCTACTACCTCTATTTTGACTCTAGCCTTTCCCAACACCTAATCTCACGGATGTTAGCTAGGCAATGTTTTAGCTAGGTCCCACTGAGGGGCAAAAGTGAGAGCCAAAGGAGAATTAATTCACGCGTAGTGAACCAACTGTGTTGGTTTCATTTCGACCCTGAATCCCCAGATCATTGACTCTACTTGTAAGAAAAGAAAGAAATGCATGGGTTTAGTTTGTATTCTCTGAAGATGAGACTCCTAACTTGTCCCACCCATTTTCCAAGATCTGTATTTCTTTTGCAGATTGGCCCCAGTTCAGTATGTTATATTGCTTCATTCCCATAAATGATTTCCTTTTATGTAATAGAACCAGCATTGTCCTTTCCTCTGACAGTCCAGCTTCCCTGATGCAGCTTCCTGCTCTAGGAGCAATAAAAGCTTCAACCATCACCCCAGCCTCTCAGAGGTAGTGGGAAGAAGACTTGTATGAACTGATTCATAATGAAGTGAGAAACAGAAGAATAATTTATCCTATAATGTCAATATTGTAAAAAATAAACAATTCTGAAAAACTTAAGGAGTCATTCAACTTAATGATTAAGACCTGACAAAGAAGAATTTTGCAGAATAAGAAACACATTTTTAGATATGTCCTGTATGGAAATTTGTTTTCTTGACTATGCCAACATAATACAAGAAATCTCTCTCCCCCTCCCCCTCCCTTCTTTCTCTCTTTTCCCCTCCTCCGTTCCTTTCCTTCCCTCCCCTTTTCCTTCCTTCTTCCTTCTTTATTCCTTCCTTCCTTGCTTCATTCTGAATTTGGGGATGGTGGGAGGAGGAATAAGAGGGGGAAAAAAAGTAAATGCTTAATAATTTAAAAAGCAAAACAAATCAATAGTTTAAGACAAGTACCATAAGTACCAGACACAGAATGAAAATGTAAATAGTACTGAAAACTATCTTTACATATAAGTAGAAAAAAAAATAAAATGCTATTTACTAAAACCAAATGTAAATAGTAAAAATGATGACAGCAATAATAAGACCAGTCTGGCCTCTGACCAAATGAGCTTCAATGAGCCATAAACTAAATGATTCTGCCTCGGCCAAGAATTAACCTATTCTCTGTACCCTTGCTGGTTCTATTGATTTGATGATATCTGAGCAGAGAACAATATTCTGATAGTGCCGTGCCATGACTGGATGACTTCATTGGCTACTGCCTACCTGTTTTGAATAAATTCTGCTGTAGCCAAAGGGTTACTTCTCTACTGGAATTTGGAAGCCAAGCTTCCAAAAGTTTCTTGTAGTATTTTCATGCCAACACGGCCTTAATTTGTGATCTCTTTATCTGGACCAGGATTCCAAATACTAGAGAACATTTGCCAGAGGTAAGGCATGTGTGAAAGCTACCTAGTCAAGTGACTGCCTTTCCCCTCTTCCCACAGCTTGCCTGAGTCAACTCTCACTGTATCCCTAACAAGGGATTTGTCAGAATCGCACCTCCCCCTCCTCTCCAACAGAAATTGCCATAGCAGCTAGGTGGGATAGTGGATAGAGCTCCAGACTTGAGTCAGGAAAGACCTAAGGTCATATATTGCCTCCACCATTTATTAGCTCTATGACCCTTGATAATAGCACTTACTTTACCTGATCTTTATTTAGACACCTTGGTGGCCTCTGTTACTGGGGTCTTACCATATTGCAGTGACATCAACTTTAGCTCTAGAGCAGCTCAAGGGATCTACCAGCCTCAACTTCAGAAGGAGAAGAAATTATGGGTACTGTCACACTCAGCATAAATGCTAGCTATTAAACATTAGCTATGGGACTCACTCTAGTCTAGGTTAATAGGCTTGCATAGATAGTAGGCTAGGTAGACCAGCACAACTGGTGCACCTTTATGCCTCACTACAACCCTTGGCATTATTTCAGAAAAGACTATTTCTTTCTTAGGACTCAAGAAAAGAAAAGGCCAAACTGGGTTCCTTCTGAGTTATTGCTGAGAACATGTAAACGTTTTCTTAGCTAGTTCTTTTCCTTCCATTCTTCTAGTCTTGTGGGGTTGTTTAGCATCTGTTTTACAAGTTGGCCACACTTTTCGGAAATGAGGACACTCAGAATAAGGATCCTAGTGCCCTTCTTAGATGCTCAGATTGCCAACAGAATACAAATTAGAATTAATCAAACTAAGACAGCAGCCACAGCTGGATGTCAGCAGCCCCGAGAGCTCTATAATTTTTCTATCTTTAGCAAACTTGTGAACCTGGTTCTCTTTAAATGCAGATATGCATTTAAGGGCTGACTAAGAAGGCCATTGCAAAATCACATAAGCTCCCTAAAGTGTTTACAAATTCATACCAGCATGTTTATTGTTATTTTTCATGGAATTCCAAAACATCTGAACTGAACCCATGCTGAGAACTGGCTTCCTTAGCTCAAAAGAGGGCTCTTTATGGCCAAGCAATAAGCTGTAAAAGCAGGAATTTATAATGAAATTAAGGACACATCCTTTTGGCTGAAAAATATGTCACAAAGCAGGAAATCCCAACAGTTACTTCAATTCCTATCTATTATTTTACAGGATAGTTATCTTAGTCTTGAAAAAAAGATATTTTAAAACTTTGCATTTTAAAAGTGTTGCTAACCTTCTCCTGATCTAAAGTTGCCTTGCATTAAAATGGCAGTTATTCAGAACTAATATATTCACTTTCTTTGAACACTTATTATTATTATTATTTTAATTTGGAATTCCAAATGCCCTCTATCCCATCCCCCCATACATCAAGAAGGCAAGTAATATGATACCCATTCTACATGTGAAATCATGCAAAACATATTTCCATATTAGCCATGTTGCAAAAAAAAACAAACAAGAAAACTAAAGAAAGTGAAAAAAATATACTTCAATCTAGACTCAGAGTTCATCAGTTCTCTCTCTGGAGGTGAATAGCATTTTTCATCACGGATCCTTTGGAATTTTTGATTCACTTTCTTTTGAAAAGGCATGGTGAGGGTATCATTTGAAAAAAAATCACTCCTAAAAGTTTGAGTTAAATCTTATTTATTAACTACAAACCATGACATGCTTGCCAATTTTACTCTTAAGAGGTATCTTCATGAACACTATATTCTTTGTTGAAAAAGGACTGCCATTCCTAGAATCACACCATTCACATCCTTAGAAACCTCTCTCCAAGCATTGCTTTCTGACCTTGGAATCTGCAATCTGGAAAAACAAAAACAAAACCAGCCATAACAACTGAGCTGAGCTGAACTGAAATGCTTAGTCATGTGCAACAACTCCAAACAACTCATAGTGCATTAGCCATCCATGGCTTAATAAAGTGACATGTTTACAACGTTAAAGGAAATCAGGTGTTTTCACGTTAAATGGAAAAAAAATTTATGTACTGTTATTATAATATTCTTTGCCTGGCCTTTCTCACTCTATTCATCATTCAGAGTTACTCACTAAATGCTCTGGCAACTGCCTGCTGGAATATTGGGCGGTAATAACTCAGAATCCACCAAACTAAGTATCTGTGTGAAGTCTTAGACAGATGCAAGGCAACAAACATAGAAGAAGAAAAAATATGTATTTCCCAATCATGAAAGGATGAAAAAACAAAGACTTACTAATCTGTCTTCTGCCTCACCAGAATGGAATATGTCAAAAGAACAAAGCTTATCAGCGCTGTATTTAGAACAGGTTTCTTAATGCTTTGGTAATTTAAAGGGTGATTCCTATGAATATAAGGAATAGACTATCCCCTACATGATTTGAGGGTCACCTTTGTTTGAATATGTCTCCTCTACTGGACTTTTGAGATGCTGTTGATTCCTAGTATTAGAGAAGCAATCCTCTGACTAAACAATTTTATTTCCAATAGAGTATAAGCTCTTGAATAAAAAAAAGACTGTTTTTCATTTTGTTCTGTAATGAAACTAGTTTCTAGCACTAGGCACATTTTAAATGCCTGTTTCATTATTGAAATGGGCCTCTTACTCCCCCTCTTCCTTAAAATGCAAATATCCCTGGGATTGATAATATATCACTCTGTCATTCACTACCACTTTGGTATACATTTATTTTTAATCACTTTGAAAAGCAAAGAAACAGGGATTTGAGGGATGGTTAATGGTAAAGATCAGGAATCAGAAAGGAACATAAGACATGGGAAGGTGGCCTAAATTTGTTCAAGTTAATCCTAGAAGAAAAACCTAGGAGCAATGACTATACATTGCAACAAGTCAGATTCCATCTTGGCATGAGAAACAACTTCCTGAAAATGAAAGCTGTTTAAAGTAGAATGGTACTAGGGTAGTGAAAATGTCTTCAAATCAGTCCTAAAAGATTATTTGTCAGGATGGCTGTTTAGGTAGAGAACTGACTATATCAGTGGTTCCAAAGTCAAATAGAAACATATCTCTGGGAGCCATGTATTGGCTTCGAAAATCACAAGTTAACATTATCTGTTTCATTATACATATATATGTACATATAAATTAAATTTCTCCATTACACTTTAATCTGGTTGATACACTAGAGAACTTTGCTAGGAGGCCTTGAGTTTGACCCCTCTGGACTAGGTGACTTCTAAAGATTTTCTTAACTGAAATTCTGTGATAATGTGACAGCTGAGAAGGAGAAATCTCACCTCTTGGCTCTAAGTAAGAAGAAGGAAACGACAGGAGAATACTGGGTCAGGAAGAGGTAGCAAGATGAGGAAATGAGCTAAACAGAGATGCTCCTGGAGTTAAAATTTACCACCTTCACACTTTTTAGTGCGGCTGGCTCTGCTCTTGTATGATTGAATCTTAGTTTTCATTTCTGAAAATTCAGAGCTTTTATTTTCAGCATTGCTTCTCAGTTCAGATTGCTTTCCATCTACTTTGTAAATAACTTGTATATACCTAGATATTTACATATTGTTTTGCTGGAATATATACTCCTTGAGGACAGGGACCGAGTTTTGTTTTGTTTTTGTTTGTTTTTCCCTTTCTTTGTATCATCAGCACTGGCACATAGTAAGTTCTTAATAAATGTTTATTGATTAAGTGACTTACTGATGTCAAATCTTCTAGTAAACTTTATGCTCAGTACTCTATTCTCAGGGTTTACATGTATTTTTATTTCTCATTCCAGGGAAGACCATATTTTCTAGAAGGAAATACCAGTATGGACTGTTTTGTGCCTGGCCTTTCTCACTCTATTCATCAGTAAAAGCTTCTCACTAAATACTGTGCATACTGCCAGCTGGAATGTTGGGAAACCTTGGGAAGGCTCATGGGAAACTGTCCTCCATCTGAGTAAGGTTGCATTAGTTCCCTAAAGCCGGCTGGGCAAATTTCCACCATACCAATCTCCTTACACAGTTTCCATGAAAGCTTTCCCCTCCCAAAAGAAAAGTACAGGTCTCCCCCACAGAAGTTCAGAACTACCTAATTTTGCAGTGGGAAGGGGCCACAGAGACCCTCTAGTCTAATTTGGACCTGAAAAAAAAGAATTCCTCTCCAATATAGAAAACTTGTGGTTATCCATTTCTTTGTCACAGGTCACCAGGCAAAAGTGCCTGACTATTCCCTGACGCTGAGGTCCTACTCAATCTAAATCTGGAATCAGCAGTTAGTTTTGTTTTATGTTTGTTTGTCTTTTGTGATTGTTAGTTGGGTAACATTGTTGAAACTAAACCCATCACCCAGTCAGAAACTTTTCCAACCAAATCATACTCTAATCCAACTTTGCAAATAGTGTCTTGGAAAAGTCCTTTTCAGTCACATGCATGGATGTGACCTAAATAGCGTTTTCTCCTTCAGGCCTATCCCTGACACCATTCCTCCTCTTTCTTCTTTTCATATCACTAAGCTCAGAAAACTCAAGCATCCACCTAGAGTAAATACACTTAAAAGTTTCTACATAAACACAAGTTCCCAGAGAAAGCAAATTTTAAATGTATGAAAGCCAGTAGAGTAGATTACATTTCTTTTAGGCTTACTGCCCTGCCTGATTTTCATTAAGCCCACCCTGATTTCTTTCGGTGCCTAGGAGTGGAGGTTACAGCTTGTTTTCATGGAAAATTTAGCTAATTTAGAGCAATTGAATATTCTTTTTACTTCGTCAAGCTGGTACTATGGTTTAGAGAAGAAATGGTAATTGGGGTTCTACTTAGCTGAACATCAAGGACAAAATGTCTTTATTTTAGCATAGCAAAGTGTCTAGAAAGACAGCCTCAGAGTCAGGATAAATCTGGATTCAAGACTTTGACACATACTGCTCTGTGACCTTGGACAAGTCCTGAAACCTTTATTGTTCCAAGTCTTCAAGACAAGGATTGTTGCCCATCTCATTGACAGAGAGCTCTAAATCATTGAAATTACAGGTCTCCTTTTAAAAAAAGGAGGTATGGGGCAGCTAGGTGGTGAAGTGGATACAGCACCGGCCCTGAAGTCAGGAGGACCTGAGTTCAAATCCAGCCTCAGACCAAACACTTGACACATTTACTAGCTGTGTGACCCTGGGCAAGTCACTTAACCCTAATTGCCTAAAAAAAAATAATAATAAAAAAAATAAAAAATAAAGGAGGTAGATATGTGAGGAGGGGAAGAAACAGATTTTGTATACCTCTTCATTTTCTCTTTAGCTCCACAGTAAGTATTGAAAAGAAATGGATCTCAACAGCTGCCTACACATTACCAATGAACCACACATTTTACCTGAATAGAGAAAATTCCAAATGTACTGCAGTTAATGGCATTAGGGGAGATTTAGAGTGCAAAGAGGTCATTCACATTATAAAAGAATTCACTGTTGGGATCCTTCCAAGATGGAATTAACACTTAAAATTTTTTCAAAAGGCTGAATTTCCACAAAATCAGATATAACCACACTAATTTTTTTTTCAAATTTCCTAACTGCTAACAGAGCACTCCCCAGTTCCCATTATTTCTTCCCTTCTATTCTGTTTAATGAAAATGTCACTATAATTGAGCTTATCATCATGGGTCACTACACTGTCAAAGTATAAAATGAATTAGAAATGTTGGTAAAGAACTCTTTCCTGGTCCTTAAATATTGAAAGGTTTATATTTGTCAAGGATGCTTAAGTTCACAATAAAAAATATTTTTATGGTAATTTTTTTTTTTTTGTTTTCAACATTTACTTCCACAAGATTTTGAGTTCCAAATTTTCACCCCATCTCACCCCTCCCCCCACCCCAAAATGGCATGCATTCTAAATAACCCTTCCCCTAGTCTGCCTTCCCTTCTATCTCTCACCCCCTTCTCTTAACCCCTTCCCCTTCAGTTTTCCTGTAGGGCAGGATGGATTTCTGTACCCCATTTCCTATATTTCTTATTTCCCAGTTGCATGTGAAAACATTTTTTTAAACATGTGTTTTTAAAACTTTGGGTTCCAAATTTTCTCCTTTCTTCCCTCCTCACCCACCCTCATTGATAAGGCAAGCAACTAAATATAGGTTGTATATGTGCAGTTATGCAAAACACTTCCATAGTAGACATGCTGTGAAAAACTAACTCTATTTCCCTTAATCCTATCCCACCCACCCATTTATTCTGTTCTTTCTTTTGACCCTGTCCCTCCTCAGAAGTATTTGCTTCTGATTACTCCCTTTCCCAATCTGTCCTCCTCTCTATCATTCCCCTACTCTCTTGTCCCTTTCCCCCCCCTATTTTCCTGTAGGGTAAGAGAGATTTCCACACACAATTGAGTGTGTATGTTATTCACTCCTTAAGTCAAATTCTGTGAGAATAAGATTCACTCATTCCCTCTCACCTTCCCCCTTTTCCCCTCCACTGTAAGAGCCTTTTCTTTTCTGTTTTTTTTTTGTAGGATAATTTACCCCATTCTACCTCTCCCTTTCTCCTTCTCCTAGTATATTCCTCTCTCACCCCTTAATTTTATTCTCCAGATATGACCCCTTCATCTTCAACTCACCCTGTGCCCTCTATCTATCTATCTATCTATACATACTTATAATTGTTTCCCTCCAACTACCCTAATACTGACAGAGATCTCATGAGTTACAAATATCATCTTTCCATGCAGGAATGTAAACAGTTCAACCTTAATAACTCTCTTATGATTTTCTCTTTCCTGTTTACCTCTTCATGTTCCACTCGAGTCTTATATTTGAAAGTCAAATTTTCTATTCAACTCTGGTCTTTTCATCAAGAATGCTTGAAAGTCCTCTATTTCACTGAATGAGCATTTTTTCCCCTGAAGAATTATACTCAGTTTTGCTGGGTAGGTGACTCTTGGTTGTAATCCTATCTCCTTTGCCCTCTGGAATATTATATTCCATGCCCTGCGGTCCCTTAATGTAGAAGCTGCTAAATCCTGTGTTATCCTGATTGTGTTTCCACAATACTTGACTTGTTTCTTTCTGGCTGCTTGTAATATTTTCTCCCTGACCTGGGAGCTCTGGAATTTGGCTACAATATTCCTAGGAGTTTTCCTTTGGGGATCTCTTTCAGGAGGAGATCAGTGGATTCTTTCCATTTCTATTTTGCCCTCTGGTTCTACAATATCAGGACAGTTTTCCTTGATCATTTCTTGAAAGATGATGTCTAGGCTCTTTTTTTGATCATGGCTTTCAGACAGTCCAATAATTTTTAAATTCTCTCTCCTGGTCAGTTTTCCAGGTCAGTTGTTTTTCCAATGAGATATTTCACATTGTTTTCTAATTTTTCATTCTTTTGGATTTGTTTTACAGTGTCTTGATTTCTCATAAAGTCACTAGC
Organism: Vombatus ursinus; assembly: GCF_900497805.2. Taxonomy (NCBI): domain Eukaryota; kingdom Metazoa; phylum Chordata; class Mammalia; order Diprotodontia; family Vombatidae; genus Vombatus; species Vombatus ursinus. The sequence goes on along the minus strand of NW_020948910.1, from coordinate 16,301,386 downwards.
TTCCAATTGCTCTATTCTACTTTTTAAGGAAGTATTTTCTTCAGTAATCTTTTGGACTTCCTTTTCCATTTGACCAATTTTGCTCTTTAAGGCATTCTTCTCTTCATTGGCTTTTTGGACCTCTTTTGCCATTTGGGTTAGGCTATTTTTTAAAGTGTTATTTTCTTCAGCATTTTTTTGGGTCTCCTTTAACAAGCTGTTAACTTGCTTTTCATGATTTTCTTGTATCACTCTCATTTCTCTTCCCAGTTTTTCCTCTACTTCTCTTACTTGCTTCTCAAAATCTCTTTTGAGCTCTTCCAAGGCCTGGGACTGATTCACATTTTTCTTGGAGGCTTTGGATGTAGGATGTTTGGCTTTGCTCTCTTCTTCTGGTTGTATGTTTTGATCTTCTTTGTCACCAAAGTAAGATAATATAGTCTGACTCTTTTTGCACTGCTTGCTCATGATTCCAACCAGTTACTTGAGTTTTAAACTCTTTGTTAAGGTAAAAGTCTGCTTCCAATGTGAGGAGTGTACTGTCCCAAGCTTCGGGGGTTTGTACAGTTGTTTTCAGAGGTACTTCTAGGGACCCGTAAATTTTCAGTTCTTCCAAGGTGGTATGATAAGGGGCGAGGTGTTTCCTCTCCACAGCCACAACAAGCTCCACAGCACCAGCGTTCCTCCTAGCCCCAGGACCACCCCTCAGAATTGTGACCCAGATCCAAGCACTGGTAAAGCAAGAGATTACTGCCTCAGCACTGGCAAAGAGATCCTTCTAATGCCCCTCTGATCAGCCACTCAATTCCCCCTCAGTCTGTGGGCCAGAAGCTAAGGAAAAAGCCTCGGCCCAGGCCACGCTCAGGACTTGTGGCTGAGACCTAGCTCCTCTCTCACCGCAGTCACAGACTTTTCCCACTGACCTTCCATGTTGTCTTTGGTGTCCCTGGGTTGAGAAGTCTGGAAACCACCACAGCTGCCCATGATTCAGTCCTCTGAGGCCTGCTGCAGGGTCGCTGCAGCCTATGCACCCACACCGCACTGCGCTCCTCTACCAGCCCGGCGCGATATACCTTTCTGATCAACCATCCAGACTGTCTTTGGCTGGAAATTTGTTTCACTCTGTCTTTTTGTGGGTTCTGCTGCTTTAGAATTTGTTCAGAGACATTTTTTCAGGTATTTGGAGGGCTTTGGGAGATAGATCAAGACAGTCACTGCTTTCCCTCCGCCCCTTGAAAAAATATTTTTAAAAAGAAATCTGTGCAAGACTTACTAGTTTGAAAAGGACTTAATCCAGTAGCAATATGTAATCTCTCTAAGATATACAGTTCACAAGGTGTTGCTCTCCCCTCTACAATATTATCTGATTATTGACTAGATGTGAATTCTCTCTGATAATCATTTGTGCAAACTGCTAATTTGATTGTGTGGAAGAGAAACAAACTATAGTCTGCCATATAATACAAAATAAGTTGAATTAGAAATGAACAAAACTATAAAGAGTATTGTCTGAAGTGGAAGGCCTCAGTGATCTATTCTTTATCCTGTGTTTTGTTTTGTTTTGTTTTGCTTTTAACATTTTTTGTCAGTGATGTGAATAAAGCAATAGATAAAATTATATTTAAGTTGACAAAATATACCCAACTGGGAGTGGTAGCAAACACATTGGAGCAGTTAGAAGATACAATGGACAGAGTGCTGGGCCTGGAATCAGGGAGATTCATCTTCCCAAGTTCAAATCTGGCTTCAGACACTTACTGGACAAGTCATTTAACCCTGTTTGCCTTAGTTTCGTCATCTGTAAAATGAGCTGAAGAACTCTAATATCTTTGTCAAGAAAAATCCCAAATGGGGTCACAAAGAGTCATATATGATTGAAAATAACTGAATAACACTAACAAGCAAACACATGGACAAAATGAATCTGAATTCTTGTGGGAGCAAATCTGATAAGATGCACTGTAAAAATGATTAATATAAAGTCTTATACTTGGGTTCAAAACAATCACTTTCACAGGTACAGATAGGGAAGTGTGCAAAATAGTTGTCCAGGAAAGATCATGGATTTTAATTGAATTGTAATTTTAATGTATCAAGTATAGTAAGTAACCAGACAATGTTAATAAGATCTTTTTGTTTTCAGGTTCTAATATCTTCTTGTTCCTATTTAATTCTCCCATCATAATAGGAGAAAGATGCAATCTCTTCAGAATTCATGGCCTAGTGATAGTGGAGTTCACTCTTTCCTACTCTGTTGTGTTGCTCTGTATAAGACTGTGACGCCTAGTATAGAGATAGTCTTTAATAAATACTTATAGATAGCTGTCTGGTGAAGCCTCTGTACCCCTTTTTGGAATAATGTTTTCATATGCATAAAATAAAATACATAGAATTTCAAAGGGAACCAATTATTTGTTGTTCAGTCATTTCAGTCCGATCCAATTTCTGACTTCAGGAAATCAATTCCTGACTTCAAAGAAGCTTACATTTCTTACAGGGCAAGAGAAACCATATAGGGAAGTACTGGCCAAAAAAGTGTTTTGTTTTGTTTTGTTTTGTTTTGTTTTGTTTTGTTTTTTGGACTAGGAAGTCAAAGGAAAGACATGCTGAAAGTATCTCTTATAATATATTGCAGCCTATTTACACCAAGGGAATACACTTAATATCACAACGTGCTTTCACTAAAAGATATAGGAGGCAGTGTTGTGTAGTGAAAAAAACTGAATTTAGAGTTAAAGGATCTGACTCAAATCTTGCTTTGGCACTTACTACCTGTGTGGCCTTGGTCAAGTCATTTAACATTTCTAGACCTCAGTTTATCTATAAAATGAGGCAGTTAAGACTAGGTGAATTCTGAGGTCCCTTCCAGTTTAAAATTTAAAGTGATTAAAAGAAACTAGACTCAGCAAGAAGAGCCAAGCTAGCTTTTACAGGATTCAACAAAAGTAGAGTCTACAAGGTGACTGTTCCTAAAGTAAATTCTTGTTAATTAGATATAACTTGAAATCCAACATTAACCACCCACTAAGACATGGAGAAACCATTCAAATGTGTATCTTAAACAAGAGTTGGATTAAACCTTTCATTTGTCTTCATGGGCTTCGGATGTTAGAAGTTTTATTTTGTTTTAAGTCATTGGTCATGCTACTAGTGAGCCTGCCACACTGTTAAGATATTTTGCATTCTGAAGTAATTTGTGGTAAGGCAGTCTTTGGCTGGCTCACAACTGATGGCCAGTGCTATATGTGCTTTTAGCTGTGACTGTGGTCCCATCAAGCTGCAGGAATGCTTGCTAAGTGAATTTCCAAGCTCAAAGGATGACTTCTCCTCTTCACTGTGTCAACAGAATTAGTAAGTTCTTTGGAATCCTGTGCCATGTTTACATTCTGAAGCAAGACCATGCAAGGCTAATCCATTCTGTAGCCCTTCTAAACTGGGATCCCTGTACACAATGTATGAAACTAGGAAGTGTCATCCCATTCCAAAGCCTATGCAATTTTAGTAGGAGAGAAGCATTTTTGTGTTGATTATCCATTTTTCATTTCAGTGAAAAACAACTTTCATTGGCAATCATTTTCCAAATGGAGACCTTGGCTTTATGAGCCATGGGGTGAAATATTCATTTTGAAGTTTAACACATGATATTTTGCCATTGGATTTTTATTGCAGTCATAGAATTAGAGGATTATAGACTTGGAAAACACCTAAGAGATGATCTAGTCCAACTCTTTATTTTGCAAATGGAGGAGCTGAGGCCTAGAGAGCTTGTCACACAGGTAGTAAGTGGCAGAACTAGGAGTGGAACTCCAGAAGTTGACTTAATAATCAATTAACAATTATTCAAAAAAATCCAACAATATTTTCATTCAAGGAGATTACTTTCATCAGGTACTTACTCCCAGGTTATTGTCTTTCCATTGTTCAAAATAAGATAAGATTTCTGTGGTCATTCTCCAGCAAAAGATAATCAGTATGTGACCAAATTTGTTACAAGGTACTTTTCTAAAATTCAATTTAATTCATTACATATTTGTCAAGTGCTTATTATGGACCCAGTGCTGTCTAGATATTGCAGAAGATACAGAAGTATGAAATATGATGGCTTCGACCCACAAGGGACTTTCAGTCTCATCAAGCTAGAAATGGTGAAGATATATAATTGTAAAATATTATATCTCATCTGTTACTCTCTTGATATTTATTTGAAATGTCTCTCAAGTGCCCTGCCTCTCCAATCTTCAATAATCCAAATTCTAGCACCCCAAACCAGGTTCTATTTTATTAATTATCATGTCTAGACTATTATGACATCATTATCATCAACAACAGCAACATTTTTACAGTTCTTTAAAGCTAGCAAAGCACTTTACATAGATTATCTTATTTGACCTTCATAACACTGTGAAGTAAATGCTACTATTTTCCCCAGTTTACAGAGAAGACAACTGAGGCTGAGACTTTAAGTGACTTGCCCAGGTTCAGAGAGTCAGTCAATATGTGAGGCAGAATTCAAACTCAGATATTCCTCACTCCAGGGCCAATGTTGTGTAGCTTTATATTCTCCAGATCATTTTACAGATGGAAACTGAGGCTAACAGGATTAAGTGACTCGTCCAGGGTCACCCAGCCAGGAAGTGTCTGAGGCTAGATTTGAAGTCAGGAAGATGAGTTTTCTTGACTTCAGGCCTGACACTCTATCTGCTGTGCCACTTAGCTGCCTGTACATTTTTTTTTAATTGGAGAGAAAATATGTGTAGGTCAGGATGGAGAGGATTGTAAAATTTTGCCTTCCTAACTTGCGTTTGAACCTTAAGGCAGCCACCATCAGTGACTGAAATAACTCTGCTGTGTAAAGAGAGCCCCCTAAAAAGGGAGATTTTTCCTCTGGACTTAGTAATACCACTTCCTTAAGAGATGAGGGGATGGAGAGAAGGACCACAAGCTGAAGAAAAGATTGACCAAGACTTCTGCCTGAGAATGAGAACTGAAGCGAATGACAGGAGTCATAGGTACCATCACTAGGAACCTTAACTAGTACACGACTGTGTGGAACAGACTGCATAGGTCTTTGAAGGAAGATTGATCCTTTGCAGTAGTTTCTAATTAAGACCATTTTCTCCCCATCAGGCGGTAGATACCACTTTTTTTTCTTTGTTGAGCTTTGCGCCTGGTACAGGGTCAGTTTGGGGGGATGAGAGTGTCAGGGTAGGGGATGATACAGAGGCTACTCCAAGGAAAGGTGTATATGTGTGCAGATGACAGTAACCAAGGCAGGGAGGAAAGAGGGCGCCTAGAGCAGAGGATAATGTAAGACAGGTTGGCGCTTTCTCTGTCGCTTGTAGTCTTGGAGAACTGTCTAGAGCAAGGAGACATTAAGTGCCACAGCCAGAGTCACATAGGCAGCACGTGTCAGTGGAAAGACCTAGACTCTGGGGTTCCTGTCTCCAAGGCCAGGTATAACCATTATACAACATTACCTCTCTTTGTTTCGTAGCACCTCCTTCATTGGTCAAACATTGCCACCCACCCCAAAAGGGCTTTCATCCTCTCTCTGTCTCTGTCTCTGTCTCTCTGTCTCTCTCTGTCTCTCTCTCTCTGTCTCTGTCTCTGTCTCTCTCTTTCTCTCTTTCTTATTTCCCCTCAACTGTGGGATTGATTACCCAGATTACTGTGGGATTGTGAGATTGTGATTACCCAGAAGAAGGGCAGCTGCTACCACTTACTGCTTCCAGGCAACTAGGGATCGTTCTTGTGTGTGATTATTTCTACTAATATCTGCTAATGAGCCCCCACCTACATATTCCCCATTAACACATTGATCACAATTGTTCAGTGCTAACTTGCTATTTGCATCCAGACAAAGATCTGATAAATAGAGGTATGTATAGAATAATTTTACACACATACACGTATACATATACATATATGCTTATCTGTGTGTATATATATATATATGTGTGTGTGTGTGTGTGTGTCTAATGGTAGCCATCTGTAAGGGGAGGAGAAAAAAAGAAATTTACATGATAACTTTGTTGTATAGGAAAGGAATAAAAAGTTGTTATAGTAGATTTGCATTTTCACATGCAATCGTCTTCTTATTGTGCTATGTTATGGAAATGCTTGTTTTTTTCATAATTTAAAAATCCAATTTTTAAAAAATTTTAATAAAAATAATTTAATAACATTTTTAAAACAAAAATATTAAAAATTAATCTTAACTGAAACATTTAATGAAAATAAAAAAGTAAAGGCATAATATCTACCTAACTGTCCATCCATAGACCTCAATTACGTTCATCTACCAATGTAAATGCTGTCTGTTCATGGGGAGAATAATTACATACTTAAATTCCCAGAGAAAATATGCATTATGGAATACACATGGCCAGTTGAGTTATGTATCTGTAACTATAGACTTCAATATTCCCTTTCTATCTCATCCTTAGGGCAGCTAGGTGACTCAGCGGATAGAGTACCAGGCTGGAGTCAGGAAGACTCATCTTCCTCAGTTCAAATCTTCCCTCAGACATTTCCTAGCTGTGCGACCCTGGACAATTCACTTAATCCTGTTTGCCTCAGTTTCCTCATCTGTAAAAATGAGTTAGAGAAGGAAATGACAAACCACTCCAGTATCTTTGCCACACAAACCCCAAACGGAGTCATAAAGAGTCATACATGCCTGAAAAACAACATTTCACCCTTAGTGATCATAGCTCCTGCCTCGAGCAAATGCTGCCGTTGCTAATGAGCCGGTCCATGCTGTGCTGGTCTTAACACCTCGTAGGGCATGTACCACGTCTTGGAAGGATCAGTCAATCCACTGGGATGCCTGTCTGATGCTCCTCTCCTCAGCTAGGCTTGATCCTCAATAGCACTTCTAGCTTCAGCCTTAGCTGATGGCTTCTGTTTAAGCAGTGGTATGCTCCTATAGGAAAAGAAAAAGGAGTAATACTTATCCTAAGGTCAGTGAAAACTTCTCTTCCCCTTCCTCCTTCTTCCATACTCAGCAACAGGAGATGGCAATAGACAATCTCTTTCAGTTTCTATTCTTCTCCGCAGCAAATGACAGTAGAGGGGCAATTCTCACCTCTCTTTGGCCAACCAAATGAATGACAGGGTATATGAGAGCAGTTATGACTTGTCTTTGATGCTGCTCTGGGACAAATATGCTTTGAACTTAGAAACCTCACCTAACCTTATTGTTAGTAAACAAATTCTAATCTTCTGTCACAGTGCCGTAATCAGGTACGGTGAATTTGTCTCATAATCGTAAAATAGTTCTAGTATTCCTATTTCGTCAGTTATTAACTTCAAAGTTGTCTAGGGCCAACTTAACTCAATAACTACATGCACATAACTATAAAGCATACTTATGCCCCAAATGAGTGAACTATCAAGAATCACCTCCCATCTCCCTCCACAATTATATTTGTTGTTGTTCATTCATTTTCAGGCAGGTCTGACTCTTCATGACCCCTTTTGGGGTTTTCTTGGCAAAGATACTAGAGTGCATTTCCTTCTCCAGCTCATTTTACAGATGAGAAAACTGAGGCAAACAAAGTAAAGTGACTTGTCTAGGGTCACACAGCTGCTGTCTGAGACTGGATTTGAATTTCCGAAGATAACAATTCTAGGACTGGCACTGTATCTACTGTACCACCTAGCTGCCCCCACAATTATATTACACTACTTAAAGCAGAATCCATTAATATGTGTAGACATGCTTTGTGGGAAATTGTATGTCAGAATATAATGGTCCTATAGAAAACACATCCTATTTGCAAATGGGCTAGCTCTTGATGATAGTATATGAATTTAGTAGAAAAGGAAAATCACAAATAATCCCACTGGAAAACCTCACTTTGAGGTGTAGCGTTGCATAATGAATAGAGAGTCGCAATTAGAAAGACCTGAGTTCAAGTACTACCTCTGACATATATCAACCATGTGACCAGGGACAAATTACTTTATCTTTCAGTGCCCAAAAATGTAAAATAGTTGCCAAGGTGCATTGGTGGAAGGAGTTTACCCAGTAAGGACGTCTCTATAACAATTAAATCATATCTTCAGATCTCCTTACATCTCCCCCCGCAAAAAAACCCTTTCCTTCAACTTCTCTCTGACCTTCCATCAACTCTAGGCTGATTACAGAAAGGAACTATGAGTTTTCTAGCTATATTTTCCTAGCTTTAGGATTCTCACTTGGTCATGTATAAATGGGGTAACAAGGCATTCTAAAATGATCATAAATATTTGCATCAATAGCAATGTTTCTTAAGTATTTTTTTGACACAATTGAAGTTGTGACTTGCCCAGGGTCATATTGCTGTCTAAGGCCGGATTTGAACTCAGGTCCTCCTGACTCCAGAGTCAATGTACTATCCCCTGTGTCACCTAGCGGCTCTGGTATTTTTTTCTACTATTTATTTACTAAATATTATATATTTGTAAAAATTCTTCCGATATGCTTATAATTACCATTGGTAAAGATAGCACCATTTAGGAGCACAACACTCTATGTACTCTCTATATCACTGTATGTAATACTTTGGCAAATATGACCTACTTGCTTTGGGATATGATCATTTAATCTTATTTCCATCCACTGACTGTAAGCCTCATACCTACTAAGCAATTTTATGAATTCAAGATGATGTTGTTACACTGCGGAACTATCAACGTGACTTACAGATATTCTTTTCCATTAAAAAAATTGCACATCATAAATTTTTATTTGACAGGCACCTCAACCATAAAGTTAAATATTTCCACCACCAAACACTGCTTGCCTTCCTGAAGGTGAATACCAGATGAAGATCTCTGATATATCAGATTGCAAGACTACATGTCTTCTGGGGTCTTCAAACCAGGGATTCACTAAGTAAATGAATAAACATGCATTAGCACAGTCTATTTTCAGCCCACGCCTCAAAGAGGGCCCTTGCCAAGGTGCTAGCCTTGGAAGGGGGTAGGTCCCTGGCATGAGGCCTGTAAAAATTATGTCAGGCTCAATGAACTCAAGAAGACTGTGTGGAGGTTTGGGTGTGTTCTGGGATTCTTTTTGAATACTACTTCTTGGCACACCATGGTCTCCATTTGCATTGGGCATGTCTAGTGCATCTCTTTGCTAAATAGTCTTTTTCTTTCTTATAAAGCATCTGTGGTTGAATACTTGCCCAGCATTTTGCAGCTGTGACACTGTGACAGGATAGCTGAACCCAGCTTGGTGCCAAGCACCTAACAAAATGAGGATTACTAAAACCTGTCCCAATGTAGCCAAGGGCTCGACAGCTGCTTCGAGCAATTAGTCTTGTCATCATTCTCTCAAGAAACCCCTGTTGATTTTTAAAGCCTAATTGGCAGGAGACACCTGTTTCCCCAATGGGTAAGGGGTTATAAAATTGCAGCAGGCACTGAAGAGAGAGACAGAGACAGAGACAGAGACAGAAGGGAAGGAAGGAAGAAAAAGGAAGGAAGGAAAGAAGAAAAGATTATTGGGACATAATACTCATGTTCCTCTTGCTTGCTCTCATTGAAGATTCCTTCTCTGTTTAAGATTATCTTATGCTGAACTGAACTGTTATGAGCTGTCCAGACAAAGATACACTTGGCTCCCAATGTTTTTCTGTGCCAGGGCCTTACTGCTTCTCCCTAAGTGTTCTTCCTTAGCATTAAGCACTCCTCCCACTCTCCATTTCTGCCAGCTTTCAGTCAACAAGTAGTTACTAAGTGCCAGCAGGCTGCATGAGTCAGATAGACACTGGGCTGGGGGGGGTATACACATGGTATTAAGAAAAGATCTAGTTCCTGCCCTCAAGGAGTTTATTATCTAATGAGGAAAATGGTGAGAAAAAAAATACAGAGACAGAATATAATATAAAATTTATTTAATTTGACTTTACAGAGTGAGTTATGTATTGGGCTAGTAGGTAAAAGAATAGAATGATCATCTTAGCTACCCCAGCAGTTTCCTTTTTATGATTAAGAAATAGTCTGAAGATAGGTTTATTCTGGGAACTAACTCTGTTAGTGATTCCAGTGTCTCATTGAAACCTTAGACCATAATCCATCCCAGAGATCCCTTGGGTGGACAGTCAAGTGAGGTGACAAGCAAGGTGACCACAGTTTCATAGTTACATAAGCCTAGAGTTCAAAGGGGCCTCAGAGGACATCTAGCCCAATATTTACCTGAACAAGAATCTCTAGTAAATCCCTTTACTAAATGGTCTTCTGGCCTATATTTGAAGAACTTTGGTGAGGTGGAAACCAATACCTCCAGAAACCACCCATTCCACTTTTTGATGGATCAACTGTTAGAAAGTATTTCCTTATATGACATTTAAATATGCCTCCCTTCAACTTGTATTCATTGCTTCTAATTCTTTCCTTTAGATTTGGCAGAATAATGCTAATTTATCTTACATATGATAGCCCATCAAATACTTGAAGACGATTATCCTCTATCCCCTTCTCCTCACACCCCATATATATGAACACAACTCTTCTCTAGGCTATACACCAGTTCCTTTAGTCAATCCCTAAGCCCTGGTGTCTACTTATTTCACCATGCTAGTCACCATACTCTGGATACCCCTGAGCGTGTCAATGTCCTTCCTAAAATCAGACACCACAAACTAAACATAACACTTAAGATCTGTGCTGGCAAAGACAGAGTGCAATGGGACGATCACCCGTCTTGGTCAGGACAATTTGCTTCTACTAATGTACTTTAAGATTATGCTACTTTTTGAGCAGAACCAGAACATTGTACACAGTAATAGCAAAATGGTAATGATGATCTCCTGGGAAAGACTTAGCTATTCTGATTAATACACTGATTCATGACAGTTCCAAAGGACTCATAATGAAAAATGTTATCCACCTTTTTATTTTTAGAAGATCTTACTTTATTTTTATTTTTTTATTTTTTTTTGTTTTTAACTTTTATTTTTAGTTTTCAACATTTACTTCCGTAAGATTTTGAGTTCCAAATTTTCACCCCATCTTGCCCTTCCCCCCGCCCCAAGATGCCATGCATTTTGAATACCCCTTCTCCTAGTCTGCTTTCCCTGATATCTCTCTCCGCCTTCCCCTTCTATTTTCCTGTAGGGCAGGATAGATTTCTGTACCCCATTTCCTATATTTCTTATTTCCCAGTTGCATATAAAAACATATTTTTTTAAACATGTGTTTTTAAAACTTTGGGTTCCAAATTTTCTCCCTTCCTTCCTCCCCACCCTCATTGAAAAGGCAAGCTATACATATGCAGTTATACAAAACACTTCCATAGTAGATGTGCTGTGAGCAATTAACTCTATTTCCCTTAATCCTATCTTGCCCACCCATTTATTCTATTCTTCCTTTTGACCCTGTCCCTCCTCAGAAGTATTTGCTTCTGATTACTCCCTTTCCCAGTCTGCCCTCCTCTCTATCATCCCCCTACTCTCTTGTCCCCTTCCCCTCCTATTTTCCTGTAGGGTAAGACAGGAAAATACCCATACCCAATTGAGTGTGTATGTTATTCCCTCCTTAAGTCAAATCCTATGAGAATAAGATTCACTCATTCCTATCACCTTCCCCCATTTCCCCTCCACTGTAAGAGACTTTTCTTTTCTGTTTTTTTTGTGAGATAATTTACCCCATTCTACCTTTCCCTTTCTTCTTCTCCTAATATAATCCTCTCTCACCCCTTAATTTTATTCTCCAGATATGACCCTTTCATCTTCAACTCACCCTGTGCCCTCTATCTATCTATCTATCTATCTATCTATCTATCTATCTATCTATCTATCTATCTATATATATATATACATATATATAATTTTTTTCATCCAACTACCCTAATACTGACAAAGGTCTCATGAATTACAAATATCATCTTTCCATGCAGGAATGTAAACAGTTCAACCTTAATAACTCTCTTATGATTTTCTCTTTCCTGTTTACCTCTTCATGTTCCACTCGAGTCTTGTATTGGAAAGGCAAATTTTCTATTCAGCTCTGGTCTCTTCATCAAGAATGCTTGAAAGTCCTCTATTTCACTGAATGAGCATTTTTTCCCCTGAAGAATTATACTCAGTTTTGCTGGGTAGGTGACTCTTGGTTGTAATCCTATCTCCTTTGCCCTCTGGAATATTATATTCCATGCCCTGGGGTCCCTTAATGTAGAAGCTGCTAAATCCTGTGTTATCCTGATTGTGTTTCCACAATACTTGACTTGTTTCTTTCTAGCTGTTTGTAATATTTTCTCCCTGACCTGGGAGCTCTGGAATTTGGTTAAAATATTCCTAGGAGTTTTCCTTTGGGGATCTCTTTCAGGAGGAGATCAGTGGATTCTTTCCATTTCTATTTTGCCCTCTGGTTCTACAATATCAGGACAGTTTTCCTTGATCATTTCTTGAAAGATGATGTCTAGGCTCTTTTTTTGATCATGGCTCTCAGATAGTCCAATAATTTTTAAATTCTCTCTCCTGGTCAGTTTTCCAGGTCAGTTGTTTTTCCAATGAGATATTTCACATTGGTTTCTAATTTTTCATTCTTTTGGATTTGTTTTACAGTGTCTTGATTTCTCATAAAGTCACTAGCTTCCAATTGCTCTATTCTACTTTTTAAGGAAGTATTTTCTTCAGTAATCTTTTGGACTTCCTTTTCCATTTGACCAATTTTGCTCTTTAGGGCATTCTTCTCTTCATTGGCTTTTTGGACCTCTTTTGCCATTTGAGTTAGGCTATTTTTTTAAGGTGTTATTTTCTTCAGTATTTTTTTGGGTCTCCTTCAGCAAGCTGTTAACTTGCTTTTCATAATTTTCATGCATCACTCTCATTTCTCTTCCCAGCTTTTCCTCTACTTCTCTTACTTGTTTCTCAAAATCCCTTTTGAGCTCTTCCAAGCCCTGGGACTGATTCATATTTTTCTTGGAAGTTTTGGATGTAGGAGCTTTGACTTTGTTTTCTTCTTCTGGTTGTATGTTTTGATCTTCTTTGTCAACAAAGTAAGATAATACAGTATGACTCTTTTTGCACTGCTTGCTCATGATCCCAACCAGTTACTTGAGTTTTAAACTCTTTGTTAAGGTAAGAGTCTGTTTCCAATGTGGAGAATGTACTGTCCCAAGCTTCAGGGGTTTGTATAGCTGTTTTCAGAGATACTTCTAGGGACCTGAAAAGTGTAGGTTCTTCCAAGGTGGTATGATAAGGGGCGAGGTGTTTCCTCTCCACCGCCACAATAAACTCCACCATGCCAGCACTCCTCTTCACCAGCGCTCTTCCTCACCCCAAGACCTCCTCAGAACTGTGACTCAGATCCAAGCATGGGCAAAGCAAGAGATTCCTGCCTCAGCCCTGGCAAAGAGATCCTTGCAATCCCCCTCTGATCAGCCACTTGATTCCCCCTCAGTCTTTTGGCCTGAAGCTCAGGAGGCAGCCGCTGCCCCGAGGGCATGCTCTGGACTTGAGGCTGAAAACTAGCTTCTTCTCTCACCGCAGTAACAGACTTTTCCTACTGACCTTCTAAGTTGTCTTTGGCATTCAGGGGTTGAGAAGTCTGGAAACCGCCACAGCTGCCCTCAATTCAGTCCTCTGGGGCCTGCTCCAGGGTCGCTGTGGCCTGCGCGCCTACGCCAAACTGCGCTCCTCTCCCAGCCCGGCGCGATATACTTTTCCAATCAGCCATCCAGGTTGTCTTGGGCTAGAAATTTGTTTCACTCTGTCTTTTTGTGGGTTCTGCTGCTTTAGAATTTGTTTAGAGCCATTTTTCATAGGTATTTGGAGGGGTTTGGGGGAGAGCTCTAGCAAGTCACTGCTTTCCCTCCGCCATCTTGGCTCCACCCCCCAGAAGATCTTACTTTAGAGCGCTATCCACCTTTAGAAAGAGAATTGATGAACTCTGATTAGACAATGAAGTATATTATTTTACTTTAATTTTTTTCTTTATTTTGGCAACACAGTTAATCTGGAAATACATGTATGACTTCACTTTTATAATGAGTTACTTGCCTTCTCAATGGGTTATAGAGGAGTTAGGAGGGAAGAATCGGAAACTGAATTTTTAATGGATGTTAAAAACAATAAAGTATATAACAAATTATATATATATGTGTATATATATATATATATATATATATATACACTACTTAAGAAGATTGCATTACTTTTTGGCTGTTGCTTCACTATATTAAATCATATTGAGCTTGGAGTCCCAATAAAAATGCCAGATCTGTTTTATGAGGACTCTTTTACACCATACCTCTACTTTATATCTTCTTGAGCAGGTAATTTCTTGTAGGATTTTATAGTCAATGCAATTAAATTTGGTCTTACTAGATATGGTCGATTATTCTAGCCTGATGAGATTTTTTTGTATACTAACTCTATCATCAAATATGTTGCTATATTTCTTAGCTTTGCATTGTGAGAAAATTGTTTTTTCTTCCTTGATTTTCAGTGCTAGGTTGTTGGATTATTGTTGTTTTTGTCTATTTTTAAAAATAAATTTTATTGAGATTTTTGTTGTTGTTATTTTTATGTCACCTAGCTTTTCCCCTATTTCTCCCTCCTCCTTCCCTCCCAGGGTGCTGTCCCTTATAACAAATTTTTTTTTTAAAGAAAAAGAAAGAAAGAAATTCAGCAAAACTGAGCAAAACATTTTCAAAAACATCTGACATTATGTGAAATTTTCCACAACCATGTACTCCAACTTCTGCAGAGGAGCAAGGGAAGATATCTTTTGGTATTTCTTCTTTGTGATCAAGAACAATTATTTTTTATACTTTTACAATCTTCAGTTTTGATTATGGTAGAAAGACTTGGAAAGCAAGTAGATACCCATTTATCTGGGAAAGGCTAAATAAATTATGGTACATGAATATAAGGGACAGCTAGGTTGTACAGTGGATAGAGCACAGGGCCTGGAGTCAGGAAAACCTGAGTTGAAATCTGGCCTTAGACACTTACTAGCTGTATGACCCTGGGCAAGTCCCTTCACCCTATTTGCATCAGTTTCCTCATCTGCAAAATGAGCTGAAGAAGGAAATGGAAAACCACTCCAGTATCTTTACCAAGAAAACTACAAATAGGGTCACAAAGAGTTGGACGTGACTAAAACAATTGAAAATCAACAGCATGAACATAATGGAATATTATGCTGTAAGAAATGATGAATGTATTAAATACAGAGAAACATGGAAAGACTTACATGAAGTGATGCAAAGCAGAGTCAGGAAAAATACAAAATGACTTTGATCTGAAAATCCTACTGCTAGAAATACACACACACACACACACGTGCACACACACACTATAAATGGAAAGAAAAATGACAAAACAACTAACATTAAATCTCATGAAATTAAACGAACAAGGGCTTTTGTCTGCATTATTATAAAGTGAATGAGATTATGTTTGTTTGTTTTGTTTAAATAACTATACCCTAAACTCAAAGATGCTCAAACCATCTGAATCACTGGCTAATTGTACTTGCCATGTGATTTTGAAAAGGAAGGGAAAGTGTTTCAGTTAACAGAGGCCTGAGAATCTATGATTCTCCTAATGCCAGTTTTCCCATTAACCTATACTATGATTTTAGGTTTATTACTGGTGCCTCTATTTGAAAGAAGAAATAGTGGATGCTTCTGAAATTTCTTCACCCTTAAAACCCTCCAGGAAATCTGTCTGAAATCTCCTGTGGGCCACTGGCCCTTCCCTACTTCATTATGATTTGATTTTTGTTGTTCAGTTTCAGTATTTCTGACTCTTCATGACCCCATTTAGGGTTTTCTTGGCAAAGATACTGGAACAGTTTGCCATTTCCTTCTCCAGTTCATTTTATAGATGAGGAAACTAGGGCAAACAGGGTTAAGTGACTTATCTGGGGTCACACAGCTACTAAGTGTCTGTGGCCAGATTTGAACTCAGGAAAATGAGTTTCCTGACTCCAGCCCTGGCATTTTATCCACTGTGCCAACTAGCTGCCCTTCAGATTTGATATATCCTTCCATAAAAAGGCTTTCACTCTCTGCATTGGTCAGAGCTCAGAGATGGCCATATAAGGGGCCACTCAGGGAAAGCTTTACTTTTAGAGGCTTAGAACTGAGTGTAAATTCTCTGTGGTGCCTGGCTGCATCTGTGCGTTCATGATGCAAGGAGCACAGAGCATTACAAAGAATTTAGACGAGACTCTCTGATTCATTCAGGAAGAAATAGCTTGCACCTGTGAGAATGACGAACAACCCCTCTTGGCACCAGTGATGGTGCTGCATCAGCTAGAAAGTAGGCTCTGTCCCCAAACGAACCAAAAGCTCATAGATATTTAACTCCACTAGGCCTCTCAAACTGTTAGGTTTAATTTTTGGAGTGTAAGCAATCTTGTGACTCACTTGGGAGCCTAGAAGAAACCTGTGCCAGCAACATTCAGCTTGGCAAGGGAGGCCGAGGTAGCAGCAATGGGGTGCCGTCTAATGAGCACATGTGTTCTTACAGTATGCCTCATAGCCAGGCCACTTTATCTTCAGTAATCCAGATCTATGCCCCAGAATCACATTGTTTGGCCATGGATCAGACTAGATGTATTCTTGGCCTAGGGAGTAATGAAATAAGATCTCAAGACAAGATAGGATCATGATCTGATGAGATATGGATGCGGCTCTCTCCCATGGCCCCATAACTTCAAATGTAACAGGGCATCTGTTGCCTTAGAGCATTAAACTAAAGCAGAGTGTTGGGGAAGACTGGGAAGAATTCATCCTGCCTTTTGGATCAAGATTTCATGATTGCTTTTCTTTAAAGATCTTATGGGTAAATTTACTTTTGGTAAAAATAAAATGAGAGAAGGAGGCTTTTACCATAAATGAATTATAATAGTAGTAATTTAATCTTATAGTGTGGCATACATATATATGCCACTCAAAGGCCTATTAGGAGGGAAAAAGTCATAGGGAGAAAAAATAAATCCTCTCATGGTACAACAACCTAGAGAAAAACACCATTATACATAAGAGAGCCAATATTTAAATGCCAAATAATATGCAACTACATCAAAGATAAATGAGTATACTTTACTCTTTTTTTTCTGCTTAGGTTTTGTTGTTCAGTTGTTTTTCATTCATTTCTGACTCTGTGACTCCACTAGGGATTTTCTTGGCAACGATACTGGAGTGGGTTGCCATTTTCTTCTCCAGCTCATTTTGAAGATGAGGTAGCTGAGGCAAACAATTTTAAGTGACTTGGCCAGGATCACACACAACTAAGGAAGATGATTCTTCCTGACTTCAGGCCGGGCGCTTTATCCACTGCACTACCTAGTTGCACCCACCTTCAATGTATTATGGTAGTAGTAATTTTATATATATATATATGTATGTATGTATGTATGTATGTATGTATGTATGTATGTATGTATATGTATATATAAATAGCTATATACACATACATACCTGCATTACATACACATACATGCATGCATTACATGTACTATATATACACATGCATGCATGTACATGCATATATACATATACACATATGCGTGTGTATATACATATATACATGCATACATACTTACTGATCAAAGACATATTGGAAAAAAAAAAGGCCGTATGGGAAAAATAAATCCTCTCATAGTACAACAACCTAAAGGAAAGCAACATTATTCTTAAGAGGGCCAATATTTAAATGCCAAACAATATACAGCTACTTCAAAGTAAGTAAGTAAGTATACTTAACTCTTTTTTTTTCCTATTTGGGTATAAAATAGCATTTATTTCACCTCAAAGAAAATTCAGAAAATACAAAGGATTCAAAGGAGCCCATAAACATATGTAGAAAACACATGAGATGCCCAAAAACTCTATTAGCTGCCCTTAGAAAAGACCTGAAGTTGAGGTTGCTGTCAGGGCAGCTCTTTGACATGATGATGACTCTCTCTTTTGCATCGAGTTCTACACTCCCAAATGACTACTGTATTACATACAATTTGGACCTTCCCTAGAAGCTAATTATATATTGAGGGATGCTGACTAAGCCATGACTTTTTCATGTAAGTCTCTCCACTGACACTCCCATTACCCAAGTGCTCATCACCTCATCATCTCGTGCGTTGTCTGTTGCAGGAAACTGTTGGTTGGTCTTCCCATTCTGATCAGTCCTCCAAAGTGACTTTCCTACAGCACCCATCTGACCATACCACCCTCTTAATCAATAAACTCCAAGTAGTTTTCTATCACCTCCAGAATCAATCACAAAGTCCTCAGTTTGGCATTCAAAGACCTGCAAAACATAACCCCTTCTTCCACCCTCACTCCTACACCCTTTCCAATCTCCTTATACCCTACATCCTGTCCTCTTCAATCTAATAAAATTACCTCCTTTATTAAAAAGAAAAAGAAGGGAAGAGATTCAGCAAAATATTTTCTAAAACATCTGACATTATATGAATTGTTCCACATCCAAGTACTCCAACCTTCACAAAGGAGCAAAGGAGAGTGTCTTCTTGTTCCCTGAACAAGGATACTTCTTATCTTGATTACCAGAACTTTTTTCTGGCTGTCTCTCATGCCTGGAAGGCCCTCCCTCTTCATCAACACCTCCTGGTTTCCTTCAAATCTTGGCTAAAATCCCACTTTCCACAAGAAACATTTTCCAAGCAGGGCAACAATGTGGCACAGTGGATAGAGCATTGTGCCTAGAGCAGGGGTGGAGAACCTGTGGCCTGGAGGCCACATGTGGCCTTCTAGGTCCTCAAGTGTGACCGTTTGACTGAATTCAAATTTCACAGAACAAATCCCCTTAATAAAAGTATTTGTTCTGTAAAACTTGGACTCAGTCAAAAGGCAGTCCCCCAAGGCCCCACATGTGGCCTTGAGACCACAGGTTCCCCACCCCTGGCTCAGAGTCAGGAAGACCTGAGGTCAAGTCTAGCCTTGGTCACTCACTAGCTGTGTGACCCTAGGCAAGTCACTTAACCTCCATTTTCCTCAGTTTCCACAGCTGTAAAATAAGGGTAATTATAGCACTGACCACTCAGGGTTGTTGTAAGGATCATATGAGATAATATTACAGTGCACATAGTAGGCACTTAATAAATGCTTATTTGTTTCCAATTCTTATTTCTAGTGCCTTTCCTCTGTCTATTATATCTTATTTACCCTGTACATGTTTATGTGTATTTGTGTGCATGTTATCTTCCCATTTAGATTGTGAGCTCAAGGGCAGGTACTGTCTTTTGCCTTTCCTTGCATACCCAGAACTTATAACAGTCCCAGGAAAACAGTAGGTACTTAATAAAGATTTATTGAATTATAAACTTAGGAATATTCCAGTAGCATGGAAGTCTAAGAGAGCATAGTCACTGAGGGAAAAGCCATTAGATCTGGTGATTTGTCTTCCCCTTCTCTCAGTCTTTACAGCCATTGCTGCTCTCTGAGGTTGAAGGTTTTGAGGCAATGATAACCTTATATAGAAAGCTGAGTTTATGAAACTATGTAATTACTTGGATGTTGCACAAAATAATTTTGCACAGTCCCGAGACATTCCCCAAGTTCTTCCATCTCCAAAGTTTATGCATGTGCATATGTGCATGGCATGTACATATATGTATAAATACATTATATGCCGTATGGGCATACTTATACACAAACATGAAACAAGGTTTTGATGCATGCCCAGAACTCTCAAGAAGAAGGCACCAGTGTGGAAGCCATCAGGAGCCTGCTTCTAGGGGAAGACATCCTATGTTGACTACCTACAACACAGATGAAAACAGTCTCTTTTCACTGACTGCCCAGCCAGAGAGTGACTACACCTTTGAATCTGTCGTTGTTCAGTCTCAACTTTCTGCGACCCTCACTTGGAGTTTTCTTGGTAAAAATATTAGAGTAGTTTTCCATTTCTTTCTCTAACTCATTTTATAGATAAGGAAACTGAGGCAAGCAAGGTTAATTGGTTTGCCCAAGGTCACACAGCTAGTAAGTGTCTGAGGCTGGATTTGAACTCAGAAAGACTCCAGGTCTGGTACTCTATCCAGTACACCAGCTTGATTTAATAGTTACTCTTTCTGTTTCCAACTGTGTCCACAGGTGATGGTCTTATTCACTCACATCAAGGTCACTAATGAAACTAGTCTAGGAAGGGCCCTTCAAACCCTATGTCACTGAGAAATAGGTTTGGGGTTTTGGTCTGCTTCATTTGTCCTTTTCAGTTCAAGGTACAGAAAGTCAAGTTCTTGGACCCAGGAGTTCAAACTATGGAAATCTTGGAGCCCTAATTCCAGGCCAGAGGTTGTAACCAATTCAGCAGAGAAGCTCTGAAAAAACCAAGGTTTTGGGACACAAGTCCCAAAATTTGGAATTTGGAACTTCGTGGGACAAATGCTATGTAGGAGCTCAGAAAAATTGTGAACCTAATCCTGCTACACCACCCCAAAAATGGAGGGAATTTAGGGGAATGTTGACATGTTTATTCACCTTTGGAGTAAATTTTTCTTGTTAAAAATCAATTTCACAGTGAAATAGTTAAATGGAACTGGGAAACTGGACACCCCTAAAATTGGAAGAACATAATCACTGAGGTCTTAAGCTAATGGTAGAGACTAGACACGTCCCTCAACCCCCTTATGGGTACCAAGAGAACTCTATGGTAGGAATGAATTGTAACAGATCTGCCTGGGATGGGGAGTTATAAAGGGAAGGGGCAGTGAATTACCATAACATAGACATATTATATATAAGATGTTCCAAAAGTCAAAGTGAAATGTTAAGCTATTAAAGTTTAAAACTGCACTGATCATTGAGACACTTTGTAAATAAATGGATTTTATTTGTTTGGACTGATGATTTCATTGGAATAGAGAGATCCAGTGAGAAAATTCTCTCTATCACTTCAGATTGGTGACTGGTCTACAACTTAAAAAATTGTCTGAGCCCCTGAGGAATGAAATGGCATGCCTACTCTCTCAGTCACTATGTGTTAGGGGCAGAATTTGAACCAGCGATTTACTCGCTCTGAAGCCACCATACCACGCTGTCTCTGATGAGAGAAAGAGAGAGAAGGAGAGTATGTGTATGTGTATGTAGATATGGATGTATATGCATATGTATATGCACATGTATGTATTATATGTATATATAGTATGTTGTATATATATGTGTGCATATGTTTTATACATGCATGTGTGTATATCTATGTATATGCATATGTGTGTTTGTATATGTATATGCATATATACCTATACATATGTACACATGAATATCACACAAACATATTTAATATATAATGACACATTGATATAGTACTTTAAGGTTTCACAAAGCACTTTTCCTCATCTGTAAAATGTAGTGGTTTAAACCGAATGGTCTTTAAGGTCTCTTCCAGCTCTAAATCTACAATAACTCTATGATTCCTCTGCATGTACATTATCTTATTTGTTCTTCTCGTGAGACCTTTGAAGTAGGTGCTATTTTTATTCTTATTTTACAGATCAAGAAACTAAAGATTAAATAGTTTAAGTGATTTGCCTCGGGCTGAAGAGCTAGTGAGTGTCTAAGGTGGGATTTTGAACTAAGTCTTCCTGGTTCTAAGTCCAGTGATCTAACCATCATCCTATACAGCCTCTTGTAGAATATGAATAGAATGTCTAGGGAAGGAAATAAAGTTTTGTAACCCCAAGGCTTGCTATCTGATAACTGCATTTTTGCATGACTGTTTTTGTGAATAGAACAACAACAAAAAGGTGTCCCAGAGGACTTTAAAGTTCTCTGACTTTGTGTAGAGGCACTTGAAGAAGTTTCATATGTAATGTTAGGTTCAAAGTCCAGGAGCTCCTCTCCAATTTAGGAACATTGACTTATGTCTGGAGAGGGTATTAATGGAGATCATCTTGATGGCCTCCACCATTTTACACATGAGTAAATTTATACCTAAAGAGGCTAAGTGACTTGCCCAAGGTCATAAAGGTAACAATGGCCAGTCTGAAATTTGAACTAAGGTCTTCTAATTCCAAATCTAGTACTCCCAGGTTTCCATTGTAAATCAAACAAAGCATAATGGCAATTAATTCTTCCTAGCAGAGGAAGATAATTGTGACATTTGAGTCTGTTAAATTATAGATAGAATTATTTATGGAGTTGAACTACAACATCTTACAGTCATTGTTATGACCCTTTTTAGCATGGTGGTATCATGGTCCACAGAAAGCACACAGGCTCCCAAGTCATTTCCAATGCGGCCTGACCTTGAGCAAGGCATTATTATTCCTGGTCCTCTGTTTCTTCATATGTAAAATAAGTGGGTTGGATTAATTGGCATTTATGGTCTTTTTCAGCTCTAGACCTAATCCTACATAGTACAGTGACTTGCACATAGAAGGAGCTTAGTGAGTGTTGGTTGAGTTGAATCCAATAGAACAATTTTATTAGCTCTCTATCATGTATGCACGCTGGGGAGCAGCAGAAGCAGTAGAACACTGCCACCTCCTGGCCACATTTCCACATCTGCTTGTGGGGGCAGTTTTGTTCAAGGATGTAGTTTAAAAGCTGTAATGAAAGAAATGGGACAAATTTCTTAGAGAACAGACAATCAGGACACATATTCTACTGATTATTCCTTGGCAGCACAGTTTTTTTTTTTAATTAATACAAATTTTTGTGGGAGAAGATTGTACTCTATTGACTAAACGGGAGTTTTAATTTCATTGGCTAATATATGTTTTCCCTGGCCCCGATTAACATGAATAATTGAAAGCTGGATTGTTATCAATTAAGCAAGTGGGTAATGCATCACCCACTCTCTCAAGCCTGTTGGGAAGATAGTCATAAATTGTCCTGCTTTGAAAAGGCATTCACTGTACTTAGAAAATACCAGTATTGGGGTAACATGAGCAAAATGGGAGGATGAGGCAAAATTCATCAGATCCCAAAGTACATTGTCATATGTTGGCTTGGTCTTCAGAGGTGATAGTGGAACTTGAGTGATTATAAAAGGGGACCAGAACCTGAAATGGCCTACAAGAGAATGTTTATGAAATGAAGAGTTGGAACTAGAAAATGAAGAACCTGCTCATATATGATACTACTCCCCTCAAGTTAAAGAGATGGGATTGTCTTCCTTGAAGATCTGGGCAGGCACCCAATTATGCTGCCTTCTCTTTCACTTGCCACATGTTAATTTTCCTTCAGGACACAGCTCATCCGGCAGAGCAGATGACTTAGGGTGTGAAAACACGGTGGAATTAAGCACCATCATCGTTGTCATCGCTGCATTTTTCATTAAGGACTGGAGCCTGGACTGATTAAGTCCCTAATTTAACATGACTGCTTTTGAACTTCAGAAATTGGCGAGAAGAGATGTGTAGCGGCGATTTCTCATGATTTGTGTTATGTCTGCTGCCAACATCACCTGAAGCATATTACAATGAAACCAAACCTCTTTTTACAGCATTCTTATTGGTCTGAACCAATTTCAGATCTTATAGGGGGTCAGGAAGAGTACAGTCATTCTTAACAAATTTATTAACTGTGCTGAAATACAAACAGAAAAAATGAAGTACATGTGTTTCCCCTCTCTCCCCTCCTCTGCTCCCCTGTCCTTCTCCTCTTTCTTCTCTTCTCTCTCATCACGTCCCCCTTCTCACTATGCCTTCTTCCATTCTATCCCCTCTCTTCTCCTGTACTCTCTTCTCATTCTCCACTTTTCTTGTCCCTTCCCTCTCCTCCTTCTCTCTAGTCTTTCCCTTTTTTCTCCTCTTTCACTATCTCTCCCCTCTTTCTACTTCTCCCTCCCATTTCTCCAATTTCACCTGTGTGCTTTTTCTCCCCCTTTCCTCTCTCTCTCCACTTTCTTCCTCTTTCCCTTCTTTCCCTCTCTCTCCCTTTTTCCCTATTCTTTCCTTTCCTCTCTATCCCCTTCTCCATCCCCTCTGTCTCTTCTCCCCCTATTTCTCCCTCTATTCTGTTTATACCTTCTCTCTCTCTCCCAACATCTCACTCCTCTCTCTTCACTTTGTATCTCTCTTCCTGTGCTGTTTTTTTTGAAGAATTTTCCTCAAATACAGATTATGATTTATATACATATATTTTCCCCCAATAAATAGTTCTAGTAACAGCCTCTAGGGGATACCTTCTCTCTGTATTTGATAATGACAGCCTTACCTGACTTTTGAATCAAAGAATTAAACTGAATGTTTCCCATATTTAAAATCTGATGCAATTTTTAGACTGAGAATACTGCAGTTTTCAATCATCTATTATAAATCTGCATGTGGTTAAAAAAAATGAAAACTATATATAGTATCCTAGACAGTAGGGGAAGCTGCAAAGTTTAAATTGAGGGATATTAGAACATCAACTAAGATATTATTTATATTTTAATGTAAATAATAATAAATACATTTAACTAAAGCATCTGCATGGGCTTTCCTCAAGGGACCAACAGATCTTTCCCAGGCGATGTGTTATTTTCCCTCTCTTAATCTTAATTTAGGGTTTCCCAGTAAAAGCCACCTTAAAAAGCATTAAAAACATGTTTACACACATGCCTCCAATCTGTGAGATTGAAATAGGGTGGATATATATCCCTAAAGAAAGTGCTATGCAGAGGCAGTAGCTAAAGCTCCAGCCTTGGAGTCAGGAGGACCTGAGTTCAAATCTGACCTCAGACACTTCACATTTACTAGCTGTGTGACCTTGGGCAAGTCACTTAACCCCAACTGCCTCATCAAAAAAAAAAAAAGTGGTATACAATCCATATCCCAGAAACTTCTTTTACATCAAACAATGAGAATATTTCCTAATCCATCATAAGAAATCATGTAACTTGCAAGAAATGTTATAAAGTAAAAATTCTCAGAATGTTAAAAAGAGGAAATTCATAGGCACAGGGAAAAAAGAATAAATTGTGGGGGAAATGAAAATTTTATTTATTTAAATATAATGGGAGGACAACCAGGCACAGTGGTATGTGTTATAATCCTTCCCCCCCGGAGAGGCTGAAGCTGATGGATCACTCAAGTGTTCAGGTTGTCCACATACAAATATCATGAGCCCTCTAGGAGTGTGTGTGTGTGTGTGTGTGTGTGTGTGTGTGTGTGTGTGTGTGTAGGGGAAGATGGGGGGCAATAGGTTCTCTAAGCAGGAGTTATTGTTGTCATTCAGTCATGTCCAACTCTTCATGACCCCTTGGATCATACTGTCCATGGGGTAGGACATTTGCTTTAATTGGAAACCTTTCATGCTGATCAGTAATGGGTTCCACCTGTGAGAGACAGCTGACTTTTCCCCTGAACAGCACAGGAAAACCTTGTAGGAAAACAAAAACAAAGTGTAATGGGAAGTTCATTCTTGGCTGATGGAAGAGGCTGCCTACTTCTGAAAAGGCATGATGATGCGATAGGAGTTTGGAATGTGTATTGATATTCTGTAAATGATTCTAGTCAACCAACTGCATGGTGAAGAGGATCTTCTTTTGAGTGGCTGTGAGGCCAGAATGAAGTGCCAAAGCTAGGGTGCATTCAAAAGGCACTAAATCACCAAAGTATTCAATCAATATTTATTAAGCATCTACTGTGTTTCAGGTGCTGTGTTAAGTGCATTTTTCTTTTCTCCCTGGCAGTGTTTGAGGATAGATGTTCTATACATCTCTAGATGAGGAGAGACCTAAGGCGCCATTCAAGGCCACAGTATGTAGACTGTGAACCCAGATCTCTGTCCTTTGCTGCTTTTTGTTTTTGTTTATTCATGCTTTTGCCAAAGGAGTCTTAAAAACATCTATTCCTTTGTGATCCTTAAAAGGTGGAAATGGTGAGTAGCTAGAGATCCATAAGTCAGAGTCCTTTCCAGGTGGGGCAACCTCCCCAGCCCATCAGTGAGGCCCTAAGTATCCATCCCAATAGTAGCCTGGGCCATCACCAGTCCTCTTGACTTTCGCCTTATCATATGACTCTGGAGATGAGAGTGAGGCTGATGACTCTGCACAGCTCTGCCTCGCTTAAATCAAATTCATGCCCAGGTCAAGACATCACCCTGCTGATGTCATTGGTCCTCTTTGAGAATGAAAGAGGAACAATAACAACAAGGCCCTGATGAAAGATTCAACTGGCCCACTCCAGTGACAGCAGAGACAAAGATTCATCCAGGAGCTAATACTGCACTTGAAAGTAAACATGGTGGGATTGATGCAATGTAGAAACTGATTTAAGTTCAATCACACTCTCCTCAGAGACTGAGGTGATATACGAGAGAGTGTGCACCAGAGGTTTGCAGCATGGCCCTCTCCTCAAACACCACCAGGGAAGAAAGGAACAAGAAGAACAAGAGGCTCATTTTGACTGGTTAGTACTGTTGTGTTTAGTTGTTGTTGTTGTTTTGTTTTGTTTTGTTTTTAATGTGGTTTTTGCTTACAATCCATCAAAAAAGGCTCCTCTTCACTATGTGTTTAGTGAGTCAGAACCAGTTACAAAATGTCCACACAGGCTCCAAATTGGGCAGCAGGGTTTTCCATTACACATCATCGCTTGTTTCCTCACCAAGATTTCATCAGCTGCACATGTTGTACCTGCTTGCAAATGGCCTCCCCTTCCCCTCCCAGCTCTTCTGACTTTCTAGACTTCCAAACAAGGCAGCGGCAGCAATCTCATAATAGAACTTCTTTCAACCTGTAGGGGCTCCTTAACCTGGAATTTACAGTCATCCATGTGGTCTTTTGATCCTGGAATAACCTTCCTCCAGACGGACTCCCTCATCCCATCCATGAGTTCCTTCCGGGGCCTCCAATCTGTAGAAGGGTACGGGCCAGCCAGCCTTCACTCTTTTCTCAGCTCTATTCCTAACTTTCTGGATTTCAAAACCGTGCCCTTGAGCTTAGTATCTTCATTGCCCTTTCCCTCTTCTTTTCACATTCTCCAGTTCCCTTTTGAGTGGCATCTTTCCCATGTAAGTTCTTTCAAGGCAGGGACTGTTTTTGTTTTCTTTTAAATTTTTCTTTGTATTCATATCTTGAGAGGTTAGCACAATCCCTGACACATAGTAGGCAATTAATAAATGCTTATTATCTGGTCTCTCCCGTTACTTAAATGAGAAATTTATTTGTATTCTATAAGCCTATCATACTGGACCAAAAAATGTGGTACTCTTTTATAGCAACCAGTACTACTTTTTGTTCAAATATCAATATTTTCCTTTTTTTTTTACTTTTGTTCTTGCCACATATTCATTATATATGTTGAAACTTTTGAACATATGTGAGCATTCTCTAGTTGGATAAATGTCTATAAATGTACCTCGGCTCTAAAGGATTATAGATGGTGTTTCTTACAGATATAAAGGAGTCAACATTACTCTGCACATTTCCTTTTCATAGTTCCCATGTCTCTATTATATTCAGAGTCTGACACTTAAAAATAAAAATGAGTAATGTTGGCAGCTAGACCAGGAAAGTGTGAACAATTCATTAGTCCATTACTGTTTATATTATCCCTTCTCTGCCAATGAATTGAGAACCAGAGCGATTTGGGAAATGGGAAAAAGTGGGAGGTTTAATGGAGGCCTTACACTTTAAATAGAAAAACAAAGTCAGTTAGCAAGGGTCCCAACATGGAGAAAACAGTGTCAAGAAGGTAGACCATGATGGATCTTATTGGACAGGATCCTATGACCTTCAAAGATTACAAAGTTTAGTTGTCAATCTGGAGCAATGGTGAAAGAAACACAACTTCATACAAAAGGCAAAGCCATCCATCTTAACTAGCTATTGCATATGCTTCTGGAAAAAACAAAAAAGAATGGAGAAATACACCAAGAGCAAGTCAAAACTTGTAGGGCCTAGGGCAATTGAGATCTCTAGGAGTGGGGAATGGGGGTTGAAGAACCTTTGGAGATCAAAAAGGGAAAGGCCTTTCTATTCCAGAGGAACAGGATAAGGAAAGGAGTTCAAGAGAAAAAAAAACTACAAAAGCTTTGTAGCCAGAGGGAAGAAGGAGAACGAAAGCTCTATAAAATCATGGAAGGAACCTTTAAAAAACCAGTGAGAGGTACCTGAGGTAGTCTTGAAAATTAAGTTCTAGAAGAACTGAGAAATCATTCCGATTCAATATCCAACCCAGATGAGATTCGCTGTGGGGTCATGCCTTGGATGAAGGGGCTTAGGTCAGATACAGGAACTAAGAAAGGTCCAGGCTAATTCCCTGTACACTGATCTGAAAGACCTAGGTCACTCAGTTCCAAATATTATAAATATTTTTAGTCCTGATGAGACTTTGTGATATATGGAAAGAATACTAGCTTTCAAGTCTTGAGTACTTGAGTTCTAATCCTATTACTAAATGTATGACCTTATACAAATTACTTGCAAACCTTATGCAAACCTCTTTGACCCTTAGTCTCTTTATCTATTTATTAAGTGAGGGGGTTGGATTAAATGCACCCCTCCAACCCCCAAGTTTGTACATGCTTTAAATCCATCTATCTATGTGAGGTTTGTAATGTTATTCTAAGCACTTTGATACTTACCTTTAGTGACTGGTGGACAAAATCCTAACCCTTTACAAAACTAAAGCAGGATTGTGTGCTGTTTTCAGGGAGACAGATAAGAGAGAAGTGAAAAACATGCTTGGCCTTTCTATAGAATGTTAGGTGAGACCATAGAATGAAAAAAAAAAATGTGGTGTTAGCAATAAACCAGTAGAGGGAACCAGCCAGCCAAGGTCTGGTGGTTTAGTGATTAAAAGAGAAGTGATCACTATGGTCGATAGAACAGACCTCTCTTGAAACAAGTACACTTCCTAGAAAATATATTTGAGTTTTTAGAGAGGCCTTCTAGAGGTAATACCTTAATTCAAAGGAGCCACCCTGATAATAGGCGTTTCAGACCCCTTAATAGGCCTTTATGGAAGGTATTTGGGAGCATGCAGCATCGTAATTTGAAAAAGAGCTAGATTAAGTATGAGAGGACAAGGGCTTGAATCCTGAGCAGCTCAGTTACTTATTAACCCATGTGAGCCTGGACATAGCCCTTCACTTTTGTATGTGTCAGTTTCCTCACCTGTAAAATTAAGTCAATCAATCAATTAAAAAGTATTTATTAAGCATGACTATGCGCCGGGCATTCTGTTAGAGGACAGAACAAGATGATCTCTTATGTATAACTACCAAGGGAAAAATAAATAATAAAATAAATTAGCATATGTTTAGAGAGTCTTATTATGTTTTTAAAGAGAAAGCCTGACCATGGTTAAAAAAAAAAACAAACAAAAAAAAAATGAAGAGCAATCATGGGACTAAAGATAGAAAAGATATAAATGGAATTTAAAGAATTAAGAGAAGTAATATGGAGGAGCAAATCAAACCATGAACTAAACCATGCTAGTCCCCTACAGGTGACTCAAAGTATTTTGTGGGACAAAATGGTAGCATGAGAGAGGGCATAAATATGGAAAGAGGAAGTTGATAAGAGAAGGGAATAAATACTTTTATCAAATCCACAATTGAATAATGAAAGGATGATGATTTTTATAGTCTCAGCAAGAAAAGAAGCTGTAGGAGATTGGAAAGATGGCGGAAGGGAGAGATTGAAACTGGGGGAATGAAAGAGAAGATCTCAACCCAATAGGCATTGAGGGGGAACGTCATTAAAAAAATACCTCCATTGAGGAAGAGATGCATATTTGCAGTGGGAGATGGGGACTTCATGATAGCTTTAACGAAGAAGGAGACAGAGCATTTAGAATACCTCTTCTCTGGCAGTGTTGTACCCTTATGAATAATATTGTGCTCCAGGAGAAGGGATAAGTAAGGTCCTAGGGCAGGGGTGGGGAACCTGCTTGCACTTAAGAAGTTTGGGAAAAACATGTACTCTATGAAGTGAAAGAGAAAGAAATAAGTGTTTCAGAGATGGGGAATCTGCAGGCTCGAGGGTACATGTGGCCCTGGTTCAGTCAAAAAGCTGCACTTGAGGACTTAGAGGGCCACATGTTCCCTCGAAGCTACAGGTTCCCTAGCCCTGGTTTAGGTACTACTTACTATGTGCCAGACACTGGGCTAACCATAATATATATTATTTGATTTGATTCTCACAACAACACTGTGAAGTAGATATTGTGAATATTCCCATTTTACAGTTGAGGGAATTGAGTCAAAACCAGGTAAATGACTTGTCCCAGTGTCACAGAGCTAGTAAGAGTCCAAGGTCAGATTTTAACTCAGGTCTTCCTGACTCCAGACCTAGCCATTTATCCACCGAACCACTGTGACAAAGAGAAAAAGAGAATGATCTTAGGGTCATTAGGGGCTAAATAAGCAGTGCATAATTTGGAACAGAGTGAAATTTATACCATGGGGTTTGGCTTCTATAGTGAAGTGATGCTTCTAAGAAAGAATCACAGTGACAATGGAACAAGATCCATAAACGCAATAATATGGAATTTGTTTAGAAGAAAAAACTCAAATTAAATATTTCAGAAGCTTGAACTCCACAAGGAATATTGATAGAAGAGAGAAGAAATAAATAAGGAAATAGGTGAGGAATTAGAGGGGAAATTTTTCATAAGAGACAAGAAGAGAAAATTAACAAAGAGAATAAAGCAAAGAATCTCTTTTTAGAAAAAGGACCAGGAAAAAAACTCTAATACACAAAAGAAGTTGGAGTAGAGAAGAGGAAAGGAGTTTTGAACTAATCAGTTTAACTGAGGGAAGGAAAATGATGAGGCAAATGGGAAAAAATAAGTAAATAAATAAAATCAAGAAAAAGAAATCAATAATTTAAGTAAAACTCCAAAACTAGGGAAAGAAATAAAAAAGTTGGGGGGAGGAGTAAGAAGTACCTCATCGTGGGAATAGGATTGAATCAAAATAGTTTCAATAAAATGAATTATAAGGACAAGTTATTGACATAAGAGGAAGGGGATACAAAATCTTAAAAGAAAATAATAATAATAATAATAATAATAAGCAAACCTAACTCATAAATGTGAATAGATTAAACAATCTAATAAGATGAAGAGAGTGGCAGATAAATGGCAGAATTTTCTAAGTACCAGGTAATTCCAGAAAAGTAAGAGATGTGAAGATGCTATCAGGTAAATATTTACTGATATAAATGAGAAAATTATGTTATACTTAAGGAAACCATAGAAAATGAAACATAAGTTTATGCATAGATGGACCTAATGAAATGACATTTAAATTCTTAAAGGAAAAAGTAAATGAATTACAAAAAGACTTAGATAATAACACAATAATAGGAGACTTTAATGTTCTTCTGTCTGAACTGGTCAAATTTAACAGATTCACAAACAAAATATAGAACCAAACAAACTATTGGAGAACTTAGAGTTAAAATATTTTTAAAAGACTATTAAGATTTCTCAGCACCACAGGACACCGTTATAAAAACAGGCCACGTACAGAAAATAAGTAACATAAATAAACAAATACTAGATCCATACTTTACATAAAATAACATAATGAAAATATTAATCAATTTAAAGAGTAAAACAAAAGAAGGAAACCTAAATGGAGTCTTAATAATGAAATTCTTTAAAAGTGAGTTAAAAAAAGATAACAAAAACAATTAATAACTATGTGAAAGACTATGATAACAAAGAGATAGGATAACAAAATTTATGGGCAAAAACTAGAGCAGTCCTCAGAGGAAAATTTATATCACCAAAAATGAAAATTAATAAAATAGAAAAAGAGATAATCAATGAAATATATATGCATATATACATTTAATTTTAAACTTAGAAAGCTAGCAAATTAAACCCAAAATAAACACAAAAGGAAATCATAAATATTAAAGGAAAATTTGATAAATTGGAAACCAAGAAGACTGATAAACATAACTGAAACCGATTCTTAGAAAGAACCAAAGGGGCAGCTAGGTGGTGCAATGGATAGAGCACAAGCCCCAAAATCAGGAGGACCTGAATTCAAATCTGGCCTCAGACCAAACACTTGACACTTACTAGCTGTGTGACCTTGGGTAAGTCACTTAACCCCAATTGCCTAAAAAAAAAAG
This sequence comes from Vombatus ursinus, assembly GCF_900497805.2. Classification (NCBI taxonomy): domain Eukaryota; kingdom Metazoa; phylum Chordata; class Mammalia; order Diprotodontia; family Vombatidae; genus Vombatus; species Vombatus ursinus. Next base: position 16,269,413 of record NW_020948910.1, on the reverse strand, counting down.
ACTAAGAAAATGAATAAACTTTTAGCCAACTTGATTAAAAAGTAGAAAAAACAATTTAACAAAATTTTAAAAATAAGGTGAAATTATAGTCAGCAAAACTTACATAGATTTTGTCAATAATATTGATAATTCAAAATAAATAGAGGTTTAACTATTTTTTAAAAATCATTTGCTATCATCAAGGTTAGGAAAACAATTAACATAACTAATCTTATTAAAAATAAAAGCATTTAAAATCACATGATTAAATATCATTTTATATATATATATATATGACCTTCATAAAATACCACACTCATAAAATGACCAAATTAACAGAATACTAAATGGAGATCGTAAATAATTTCATCTCAGGAAATGAAATTAAACTAGGTATAAAGAACTCCAAAAGGAAAATCCCATAGTTCAACTAGATTAATAGGAGAATTCTATAAACATTTTAAGGATAAGTATTATAAAATTTATTCATGAAAAATTGAAGGGGCAGCTAGGTGGCACAGTGGATAGAGTGCCAGCCCTGAAGTCAAGAGGACCTGAGTTCAAATCTGGCCTTAGTCCAAACACTTGACACTAGCTATGTGACCCTGGGCAAGTCACTTAACCCCAATTGCCTAAAAAAAAGAAAAATTGAAGAAAAATATGCTATCACATTCCTTTTATGAGACAATATAACCCCAATATGTAAACAGAGGACAAAACAAAGAAAAATAACTGTAGACCTTATAATTAATATATGTCAATTCCAAATTTCTAAATGAAATCCTGACATCTTTAAATAAAATTCAGGGATTACAATCATTTACCCAAAAAGTCATTCACTATGATCAAGTTGGACTTAGAGAAAGGATGCAAAAATATAGTAATTACATTAAAAAGAAAAACAACATAAACAATATGATTATATCAGTAAATCCCAACAAAACCTTTGACAAAGTACCATATTCATTTATTCTTTGCTTAATATGATAAACAGAAACTCTCTAAAAACCAAAAGTTAGCATTACATGAAATGGGAAAGCACAAAAAAAGTTTTCCCAATAAATAAATGAAGAAAGCAAGTATACCATCTTTACCAGCACTTTAATAGAACTTTGATATAGTTTCATAAATGCTAGCAATAGCAATAAGAAAATAGAAATTTAAGTCATGAAGGTAGGCAAAGAGGAAAAAAGGTATATCCAATGATATGATGGTTTACTTTGAAAATACTGGAGATTCAGCAAAGAGGCTATTTGACACTTAATTGTTAAGTAGAAGACTACAAAATATTAAATAGAAATAATAAAATCAAAATAAGTTCTACAGAGTAATAACAAAATAATAGAAAGAAAATTACCACTCCAAAGATGGAAGACTCAACGTGTGATTTCATTGGCACTGAAACCTCTGAGTGAAGAAATTCCCTCTATCAATACAGTTTGGCATTTTCTAGTCTTAAAGAGTTGCCTAAAGGACTAAGAGATTAGATACCATTCCCATCATCATACAATCATTATATGTCAGAGATAACACTTTAACCCAGACTTCCCGTTTCAAAGGGTAACTCTCTATCCACTCAACCATACTTCCTCTCTCCCTTTTAAAGGAACTACAAAATGCATAAAATATTTGGTAGTCAATCTACCAAAGCAAACCTAGTAGTTGAATTGATTCAATTATAAATAAGATATTCACTAAAAATAAAAAAAAACTTAATTGGAGGAATATTCAGTGCTGATGGGTGGACTGTGTCAGCTTAATAAAAATAATAAGGCAATTTAAAAGGTATTTAAATTGTAAACTTATTACAGATATTTAAATTTAAAAGATATTACAATTTTTAAAAGATAATTTACAGATTTAATTCTATAGCAATTAAACCAGCAAAGGGATACCTCAGAGAGTTAGAGAAAATAATAGCAAAAATTCATTTGGAGGAATAAAATACAAATACTATCAAGGGAAATAATGAAAAAATAAAGGTAGAAATTAACCTAGATAGAGCACTGACTGTGGAGTCAGGAGGACATGAATTCAAATATGGTCTCAGACACATAACAATCACTAGCTGTGTGACTCTGGGCAAGTCACTTAACCCCAATTGCCTCACAAAATGAAAGAAAGAAAGAAAGAAAGAAAAGAAATTAACTTAGAATAAAAATTTCAAACCTCAACTTTATTATAAAACAGTCATCAAAATCATCATCATTATTTTCATTATTATTATTAAAGTATTTCAAAGAAATAGACTAGACAAGGAAAAATAAGAAACAATTTAACTCAATAACCCCAATGTTTGGTAAAATTGAAAACACAAATAACCTATAAGAAAGCTCCCTATTTAATAATATTTACTGGGATAACTGCAAAGCAATCTGGCAGAAATTAGGTTTAGACCAGAGATTCTTGGTGTTTTGTTTTGTTTTGTTTTGTTTTGTTTTCTGTCATGGAACTTTCTTATTGCTATTGATAGCATTTATAAAACTATATCAAAGCACGGCAGTCTGGTGAAACTCATTCTATTGAAACAAAGTCATTAAAATGGGTCTTTAAAAAAATGCATGGACTCCAGGTTTTAGATTAACATCTTGTGCTCCCTTTTGACCATGTCACTATTAATATCCATCAATAATGGTCTGAGCCCTGCCTAGGCAAGATAGAGATAGCAACTCTTGAAAAAATGAATAATTACAGCAATTATCTAAATAATTCAAACTTCAGAACTTTCCTTGGGGGTGGGCATGGGGGTTGGAAGAGAGGTGATTTGTGGAAACCCAATTAATAACTCATCATATTTTGGAAAAGCATTAGCCAAACAGAACTGTCTGCCTCCCTCTTACCCTCCCCCCCACCCAAAAAAAGCTGCAAAGTAATAGAGAGAGAAGTAAATTCAGGAGAAAAAGGCATAGGGCTGGATTTATGATTAACTGGATTATAACCTCTCTTGGCTTTAGTTTCTTCATCTATAAAATGGGATCTGGGGATAGACTAGATCAGGAGTGTCAAGTGTCAAATTCAAATAGAAATGAGGGCCACTAAACTGTACATATGGATCCCCCTAGATTATACATTGACTTAGAAAACCAGATAACAACATTATCTATATTCTATTGTATTTTTAATTATTTTGTTAAATTTTTCCAAATTATATTTCAACCTGGTTCAGATCCCATTGAATTTGATCCCTATGGCCTCTAAAGTTCTCTAAAGTCTCTTCCAACTCTGAATCGTATAATTCATATAAGGCATTGATGATCTGACCTTTAAGAAATAACAGCAACACTAGGTCAAATGATTCACAAGTGAATTCTATTAATCATAGATATCTTTTTAAAAGAAAAGTGAAGGCAAAAATATTAAGAAAATTAAAAGTAAAAAATCTTCAAATATGAGATAAATAATTATTAAATAACCAACTGTTAATATTGGGGAGATTCAGGATTTTTTCCCTTCCTCATTTGGACATTAGGTCAAAACTCTGTTCTCTGAAGGCAAGGTAGATGATAAAATGAAATCCTGCAATTGTTACCCCACCCAGCTAGAGAATCCTACAAACAATTTAATCTAAGGTGAATTCTAGCCCATTGTGTTCCATTCAGCCAGGTCTGAGTAGAGGTAGATCCTTTGTCTAGATTGCCTGAGGCTAGGGATGGTCTGGGATCAGAGTTGCCCCACCTCACCCCACCCTCTCATTAGAATAGGTCCATCTCTCATTATAATATCAATTCTTCTCATTAATTGTTAACCAATCAGAGTTGACTGCCACCCTCAGGAACACACTCTTGCAAGTGCATATAAGCTTGACTGGATTCCATGAAGGGTCATTGACATTTGAGAGTGCCACTGTCCCCTTTTATTAATTATCTGCCAGTATGATTAATAAAATGATTCATCACCCAGAAATCATGTCTCCCAAACTTTTCATACATCACAGTTATAAAAATGGAAGTGTATAACAATCTCTGACAAAGGGTTGGCTGCCCTATAAATAGGAGCTGCTGTTATACATGTTTTGCTTAACCCCTCCAAAGATGTCCCTTAGTTGTCCTTAAGCCATGTCCTTCAAGAACAGGAAATTTCAAAGCACAACACTATTTTATTCCTTTTGTTTATTTCTTTTGTTTCTTTTTTTGTTTGTTGTTGTTTTTCTTACTACTTTGATATCTACTCTGGTTGGGCCAAGGTTTGATTGTCTTACAAGGAGCAAAACCACAGAAGAACACCAGAGGGCATTCCATTTTAGCAGTTCCAAGATTCTACTTCTTAAAATCTACAGTTGAAGACTTTTTCCCAAGTTTTGAATCTCAGGTGACTAACTAAACTGCTGACTGCTCTATGAAATAAGTTTGGAAAAAACTTTATTTTGATGATTGGTTGCTCTGTGATTTATTACTCTTCAGCATAAAAGATATATATATTTTATACAGAACATGTACAAAGTGCACATGTGCAGCTAGTTATTCTTGGTAAAAAAACATTGCAGTAGGTCTTGATCACAAAGGATTGAGTAAGTGTTTAAAGTTTGAGAAAGCTTTAATTTCCTTAGTCTGATGGCAGCTTTCCCACTGAATAAAACTGATCTTTTTTTGTTTGTTTGTTTTGTTTTGTTTTGTTGTTTTGTTTTGTTTTATTTTGTTTTTACTTAGCCCTAATGACTTGATAAGAGTGGCATGGGAGAAATGGTAATAAGAGGAAAAAAATTGTTTGAATGTGGAAATTATAGTGACCAGGTTTGTGACTCTGTCCAGTGACAAATATAAAGCAGATCTTGTATATGTCCTTCCAAATGATTTGTCTTCTTACACTTTATTTACTCTCAAGAACTCTGCTATCCAATAACACTGATCTTTTTGCTATTCCTCTCATTCCTCTAACTCCTGACTCAGAGGACTGGCTGTCCTTTCATGCCTAGAACTCTCTCCCTCCTCATCTTCACCTCCTATCTTTCCTGAGTCCCACATTCTGCAAGAAACCTTTCTTAGGCTTCCTTACTCTTAGTACCTTTCCTCTGAGACAACCCCCAATTTATCCCGTATGTATCTTGATTGTACAAAGTTGTTTATTGTCTCATTTTATTGCACTGTGAGCTCCTTGAGAGTGCGGAAATATTTAATGCAATAAATAAAAAGAATTTTAAAAAAAAGAAGAAAACATGTCTGTAGTTCCTATTATCTTAGAGACTCTACTTAACTGAACCAACTTAAAAGTTCAGTGTGTGATGACTCCTCACAAGAAAGAATACCGTGCCACTGGAAGGAGTGTTATTAATAAATTTTTGACAGCTAGTTCACCAAAACAAAAGAAAAAGAAAGAAGTATGAATGACACACTTTTAAGTTTAATTGACATTATTATCATTTGCTCCATCACTTTCCTAAATTTAGAAATCAACAAAACAATAAATCATGCCCTGCTTTGTAGCATTTGCTAATTTCCAAAGTGAAAATGCTCACTCTGAAAATTCAGCAATCAGCTCCTGATAGCTGGTTCAAGCTAGTTCTAGAACCTCCCGGAAAAAAGCAAATTTAAAAAATGTTTTAAGAACTAATGGTCTGGAGCATGGGCCTGTTGTTTGTTCAAGAACCAGTCTAGCCAAGTTTGTAAAAGCCTATTATCAAATAATAGGTCACCAAATGAGGAATTTTTTGACCATGGCAATTCTTAAAATGTGGAGGGGTTGCACTCTGCATAAATGGAGTGCCCTCACCAATGAAACTACATATTGCTCCATATTCAAAAACTACTAAGCAACATGCTTCTCTCCACAGACTCCCCCAGTGGTCTTAGCCCAGAAGTTTTCTATTGTTCCTCCTCTCATAAGTAAGGATGACTTCAAGTCCAGCAGAATGCTAACACATTTTTGGCTCCTTTCACTGAAACAAGATTTCTGAATAACTGATAAAATATAGTCTATTACATCATGAGAACCATAGCCACTGGGAAAACATACTTCAGAGATTGCATCTGTTGGGCAAGTCATCTCGCTGGACAATGCCTTCACAAAGGACTGAACCTCACCATAACTGGAAGCCCAGCACCAACACTTACCAGTCCCCTTAATGTCACTAACAAGAAGCCAAGAAAACATCGATTTTGTAGTGGTCCTGTGGCATATCCATTAGCTCATCTGTGGAAGTGAAAGAGTGTTTGGTATACTGAACAACCCAGCCCTTTTGTCTGATCAGGATCCCCTGGGACTTCTTAAGATTATGCTTTAGGCCTCAGATACTCTCCCCTTCATTGCACAATTGATCAGGCTTTCTTCCACATATCATTCAAATAGTTGCTGGAAAAAAAAAAGTCTGCTTTACAAAGTCTCCATTGAATAGACAGGAAGCAGGATTTTGCCTTCCTACTTCATAGAATTATAGATTATGCTTTAGAAGTGACCATGGTGACCATCCAATCCTCCTCATTTTACCCAGAAGGAAATTGAGTCCCAGCAAAATTTGTGACTCACTCACATTCACATAGTCAATATGACAGAGCTGGGATTTGAACCCTGGTCTTTTGGTTCTAAATCTAGTGCCCTTTTCATTACATTTTGTCACTTATTCCTTTACAACTCATGAAGATGAGTCTTCCTGATTCCCTCCTCAGTGTCCTATCCAATGCACCACCTAGCTGCCCCTTGAATTCAAATCTGGCCTCAGATACTTACTAGCTCTGTGACCCTAGGTAAGTCACTTAACCCTGTCTGCCTCAGTTTCCTCATTTGCAAAAATGGGCTGGAGAAGGAAATGGCAAATCACTCTAGTATCTTTGCCAAGAAAACCCCAAATAGAGTCATGAAGAGTCAGACATGACTGAAAAGACTAACATGAACAAACAATTTAAATGCTTACTTAAGAAAATATTGATATCCTTTTGTTTATTCAGTTGTCTTTAAATTATATGCTTCAAATGGAGTCTAAACTCTAAGGTCTAGAGCCCCACATAATCTGTCTCTAATTTTCTTTCACAATGTTTCCATTTATGAACTCTATTCCAATTAAACTAGATAATTAATTTATCCTACTTTGGGCATGTTCCATATATTCCCATTTCCATGCTTTTGTGTGTACCATTCCCTATGCTTTGAAGGTCCTTCTCCTGACTCAATGCTACCTGTTGTAACTCTATCTATCCATCAAGACCCAGCTCAGTGCCTATATTCAGGGCAATTAAGTAATTATTTGTGTGTGTGCCTCATCTCCTCTACTAAATCATAAGCTCATTGGAGGAAAGGAAAATATCTTGTTTATTTTTCTGTGACCTTCAGTGCCTAGCACAGTACTTTGCATAAAATAGACAATAAATGTGTGTCTGAAAACTGGGATTTGTGTGTGTCTGGCACAAAGGAGACAATAAATACCCATTCAGTGGTTGATTGCTGTAAAAAAAAAAAATGAGACTTGTTTTGTTCTGCAACAAGGATAAGAACATATACATTAAATTTCTGACATCCCCTTTAATGGCAAAACATCTATTCTACTAATGCTGACATGGTTGAAAATGGTTTTGTAAGCCCTCTTTTGAAATGGCCTTCTGAATTTAATACTATGCTTAGACAGTGAGTGAAAGGACAGAGCAGATTAGTCAACCCAATTTAATTCACTGCACATTTATTAAGTGCCAGTGATATAAAAAACACCATCCTAGGAGCTAGAGAAACAAAGTAAGAAAATGGCATAGTGCCTAATCAATCTCAAAGAGGTCAAATTCTACTTGAGAGGACATAGTATCTACAAAGATTAGTACAATTCAATTTCAACTTGATTGAATTTGATATTTTTTTTATCAACTACTATGTGTATAATACTATGCTATGTTCTAGGGCTACAGACATAGAAGAAAAAGTCCCTGCCCTCAAGTAGCTTACCTCTACTAGGGAGGATAAAACATACAGCAATAAGCACAAACAGAAACAAGTATAGCATAAGGAAAACTAAAGCTGGAGAAAATGCTAATAATGGGGGAGGGAAGGGCTATCATAGAAGGTTTCAAAAGAGCATGTGGCACCTGCACTGATCCTTGAAGAAAGAAAGGAATTCTAAAAAGCAATGACAAGCGCCTTCTAGACATGGGGTACAGCATATGCAAATGCATGCAGGTGGGAGATGAAGGATTGAGTTCACTGAAAAGCTACTTTACTAATTCAGTTTCATTGGAACTTTTTTTAAAAAGAATTTTTGAAAGGGAACATAATGGAAGGAAGCTATAAAGGTAAGTGGGAGTTAAATTATGGAGGACAGATAAAGAAGTTTGTGTTTTATTATAATTCAGCAATCAGAAAAACTGAAGGTCTTTTGAGTAGAATAATGACATGGTCAGTTCTGTGTCTTAGGAAGATTCTTGTCTTGGCCGCCTAGAGAAGGATGGATCCAATGGAGACTGGTACTAGGGAGAATAATTTGGAATCTATTACAATAGTAGCCTAGGTGAGAGGTCATGAGGGACTGAATGGATGATGATAAAGAGAAGACAAATGCAAGAAATATTGTGCAAATGGAATTGACAAGTTTGGGTAATTGTTTCAGCAAGGGTAGAGTGAGGAAGAAAGAACAGTTCATGATGGCTCCAAGTTCATGAATCTGAATGATTAGGAAGATAGTGAAGATTTATTAAGAGAAAGAGAAAAAAAATTGAAGTAAGAACAAATTTATGGGGGCAGGGGGAAAGATAATGAGTTCTGTTTGGGATATTTTGAACATCCTACAGATAATCCAGGAAGAGATATCCATTAGACAGTGAATGATGATGACTAGAGTTCAGGAAAGAGATCAGGGTCACATATCTATACTTGGGAATTGTTTGTATCAATATGATGCTTGAACTCTTGGGAACTGATCAGCTTTCCAATGATTTAGAAAGAGAAGGAGAGGACCTAGGAGAAAAGTCCTAAGAATACCCTTCTAAGGGGACAGGATAGGGATTTATGATGATCCAGCAAATAAAACTGGGGCATGGCAAAACAGGTGGGAGAACTAGGAGAGAATGGCATTAAATTTGTTTGTATAACTTTTTGAATTGGGGATGATAGTGAGCTCCAGCCCTACCAGTGGGGTACACCTCCACAGAGGTGGTAATTTTGGGATTGTATAAGTACTTATGCCCAGTGAACTCCTTGAAATGTTTTTATGGCATTTAGTAGACCCTTAAGATTCTTTGGTGCAAAACACTGAGGGTATACACTTAAAAGGATAATGCTAGACCCTCCCTAAGGCCTCAGAGAACTTTTCAAAATTGAGGAAAGGGATAAATGTGGCAAATACAGCCCCAAATGATTTGCTAAAAATGGTGGAAAGAGGGACTTTTGCTCTAGAACTATAATTTTTTGTATATGTGTCTCTTTGTCTCTGTTTCTTTTTGTGTCTGTGTCTGTGTTTGTGTGTCTGTCTGTCTGTCTCTGTAGTGCTGTCTCATTGTCTCTCTTTCTGTCTGTTTCTGTCTCAATCTCTCTATCTCTCACTGTCTCCCACTCTGTTTCTGTCTCTCAGTCTGTGTCTGTCTCTCTCTCCTTCTGTCTCTGTCTTTCTCTCCTCCTTCCAGTTAAGTAAGAAAGGGCTCCAGAACATGGGTCTTAGAGGCCCTTAGTGAATAACTTTCCCTCACCTTTGTAGAAATGACTATAACTCACATATGGAAACTAAAGTACTTCTACAGGCCTACAGAAATATCTTAGCATTTCTCTTACTTTGGGTCTTTTTACTTAATAGCTGAATGCTTAACAGCAATCTAGAAATGGATGTTCCTACGAGCTTGACATTTAAAGCCTTTCACAACCTGACTCCAATATACCTTTCCACCTTATCACATATTACTCTCTTTTATCCATTCTTTGGCTGAGCCCAACTGGACTTCTTACTATCCCATGCATATGACACTCCATATCCCATCTCTGGGTTTGCACAACTCTCCCACATTCCTAGAATGCACTCTCTCCTGACTTTCATCTCTTAGAACCCCCAGTTTCCTTCAAAGCTAGGTTCAACATTTCTACATGAAACATTTCTTTATCCCACAACTGCTGGTGTCTCCTTAACAACAAATAATTTTGTATTTATTTAACATATATTGATATTTATGTGTTGTCTCTCTTAGTTGAATGAAAGCTCCTTGCCTGCAGAGACTTTAACAAAAAAAATTCGACTTTGTATCCTTAGGACCCAGTACAATTCCTGACATGTACTAGACATAAATGCTTTTTGGTTGATTGTTATAATTTGCAGTCTCTTTCTACCTACCCTATGCCTCTCCATTATTCTCTGATCATTTTCAATTCTTTGGAGACTGTTGTGCTCCATGCCTAGTGGTGTTATAACAATATCAGTTGTAAAAATATTATAAAGATAAGCCTTTGTTTCTGGGAGACATTTGGGGTTAAAGGATCTTTTCAATGTCCTGAAGATAATTTATACTCTTCTACTTCTCTTGTTTAATTTAAGGTCCAGTTCACTGCTCATTTGTACCCTTTATCCTGAACAGATGTTTTAATGGATGAGCTCTATATGTTGTCCATCCATTGCATGTCAAAATCTAGAGACAATCAACATTCTTCATGTACTTGGTTCCTCCTCATTGATGGTCAGATCAAGCTGATTTTATTTTATGGTTATGGATTTCTTCCAGAAAGCTAGCATATTTTAGGACTTAATGAAAGAACCACAATATCATCTTCAAACAAGAGCACGTGGAGAATCTTCATCATCCACAAGGAATCCCCCTTCAACTTAGACTCTACACTGGCTCTACACCATCACAATAGTGAATATATTTTGTAAACATGCACCTATATTACTGCTTTGTGTCTCTTCCTATGTTTGTGATTAGATGGTTGTTGAATAGGGTTATTTCTAATTTTATATCTTTCAAGTAATATTAAAAAATTTTAGTTATGGATGGGAGGGTCTTTGAAGGAGCATTTTGCCCTAACAAATTGATACATATGCTTAATAATTCATAAACATTAAGCACAGTGAGATCTAGTGATCTTGATCGCTTTCAGTCAGTTGTGTAGAGCTGAGATATACCATGGAAGATCACTTAGGAAAGCCTACAGTCTCTTTATTAATACTCTCATTGAAGTGGAGGTGATTTTAATAAAAGTTTTATATTGATGGGGATTTACTGTTTTTCTCTCAGAAACCTTTATTCAGTATTAATGAAGTCCAAGATTATTTTCCCTCACTTTTGGTGTCATCGTCTCCTTTAGATATACTGAGAATCAATCCCTCAAAACCCTTACAACTTTGTGACCTCTAATAAGACTTCCTTGCTCTGTGGACACTTGATTTAATACAGACACTTTCCCCTTCTTTTTTCTCTTTAGTGTCAGTTCTACTTTTTCTGTATCATCCATTGCTATAATCCAAGCCATAAATACATCATAAGAGGTAATATCCAAATTAATAAGATCACAGGTTAATTTAAATACTAATAAATCTGACACTTGTAGAAAACTTTCCAATTTGAAAACTTAGAGACGTTATCTTATTTTATATTCTTGGAGGTGGATATTACAGGCATTATGATTGTTACTTTCACTCACGGGGAAACTAGTGCTGAGAGTTTACATGAATTGCCCTGGTCACTCAGCTAGTGTCACAGATGGGGTTGGAACCTATGTTGTTCCTAGATTCAAAGTCAGAGCTTTGGTCACTCTACAAGAGAATGTGTAGAGGGAAAAGAGAAAAAGGGACACCAACATCTAATGGACAGAAGGAGAACGAAGTACAAGTGAAGGAGACCAAGAAATACTTGTTAGGCACAAAAGAGAGCCCAGAGAAAGCAACATCAGAGAAGGGATAAGAGAGTATACGACAGTGTCAAATGCCATAGGAAGGTCAAGGAAGATGAGGATTGAGAAGAAACCATCAGATTTAGAAAGTAAGATGTCACAGGTGACCACTGAAAGAATAGTTTCAATAGAGGAGAAATTTCATCACCTGTTATCTAGATTTATAACAATAACTGTGAATTTATCTCTTGGTGTCCAGTCTAGCTTTTTTTCAATCCTTCAAAAGTTTCCAAAATAATCATTCTAAAGTATAGAGTTAAGGGGAGCTAGGTGGGACAGTGGATAGAGTAGTGGGCCTGGTGTCAGGAAGAGTCGTCTTTTCCAAGTTCAAATCTGGCCTCAAACCCTTACTAGCTATGTGACCCTGGGCAAGTCACTTAAGCCTGTTTTCCTCAGTTTCCTCATCTGTAAAATGAATTGGAGAAGGAAATGACAAACCACTCTATTTTCTTTGCCAAGAAAAACCCAAATGGGGTCACAAAGAGTTGGACAAGACTGAAACAACTAAACAATGAAAAAGGTACAAAGTTAAGCATGGAGTTGAGTAGTGACTTTGTGTTAAAGTTCAGAAAGTTTAAATGATTCTTTTTAGAAGTTTGACAGTAAATTAAAGGAGAGATAAAGCTGATTGATTGAGGCAATAACAAAGTTAAAGGAAGGGCGGCAGTTTTTGTTTTTTTTTAAGATAAGGGAGAGCTGAGCATTTACAGGTTAGTAAACAGGAAGAGACTGATGGGGCAACTACCCAGAGAAGATTGGCAAAGGCAAAGAATCTACATATGGAAGTAGGGCTAGGGCTTAATCATTCTAGGACACAAGGATATATATGGATGTGTGTGTGTGTGTGTGTGTGTGTGTGTGTGTGTGTGTGCGTGTGTGAAATAACTAGTATTGACATAACTTTAAAATTTGCAAAAATGCTTTGTAAATATTAACTCATTTTATCCTCATAAAGATTCTGGGAGATAGGTGCTATTATAATCTGCATTTTACAGATGAGAAAACTGAGACACATAGAGTTTAAGTGACTTGCCCAGGAAGTGACTGAACTCAAGTCTTTCTGATTCTAGGTCCAGCATTCTAAGTTCTGCCTCACCTAATTGTATCAAAAAGGTAGATGTAGGAGATTAATATTTTGTGGGGAAGGGAAAGGTTAAATATAACTACTGTTAATTGAATTCTAAGTGTAGACCAAATGTGGATTTATCTGTGGCACCAATATCCTTATTCATGTGTTTTTTTCTTCTCTCTAGGTTTTGGTTCTTTCACTCTAATCTCTAATCATTCTGGCAGGTCTTTAATAGGGATTGGGAGGGAGTGAGGTTTGGAAGAGTACCCATACCAGAGAGGAAGTCCTAAATCATATCCATACATTTACTACTCACTTTTCTCAGGGTCTTGGGATAACCATCATGTGGGAAAGATATGTCTACTACTCATAACTGTAGCTTCTGGGCCCCAATTCTGTGCTTCCCATTTAAACAAATCAACCATTGATGACATTATGAACACATGAACATGAAATATATTTAATATTGAATGATATTTTATTGATGATACCATAACTCATAAATTATATTTATTAACAGAAGACAAAGCAATAATTATATCATAACATGATAGTCCACCTAAAAACCTGGGTTATGCTCTCCACAAACTCATAAAGTGTCTGTGGTGAAGAATGGGTACAAGCTTACAGGTATACAGCAATAAAGCCCATAAATAGTAAACTCATATGGCCCAGGACAACTCACAATTCTTGACTATGGGTCTTGATCTCCTGTATCATGCGTCACCTGATAGGCAGAACTTCTCTTCTTCTGGATCTTTACATTTTCCTAATGAGAAAAGTCACTTCTTTTCACTCTTAAGCAATGTAAGTCATATTAAACTATTAAAAAAAAACCAGAATCACTATACTCTTTAGTGAAATAGTAGCCTTAAGTCTGGGACCATCTGTTTTCCACGTCAACTCCCTTGACTGAACACTAAAATTGTGCTAAAACTATTTCAATTAAAAGCAGTTTTCTTAAGCTAGAAAACTTTAAGTCACCCAGATCTGCTATTTGGAAATTGAAGTTTCCTTCTCTCAAGCCAGAGAGGGTGGTAGAAGGCAATGCAAACTCTGAGAGGTTTCTTTAACTGTAGATGGTGCTAAAGAGCAGTGCAGACAAGCCCAGACAGCTATTCACAACCAAAAGGATTCTACTGTCTTTAATTAGTTTCCAGTAGCTAGAAGACATTCTCCTCCAATGGGTTCTCAAGAGGAATTACAAAGTGTATAGTGTATCTGGCTATAATTGGCTCTCTCATCTGACAGCCCCAATGGCTACTCTACCTTCTGATTCTTCTACATTCTGCTTCTTTCAGACAGAAGATCTTCCATCTCTGTCATCAGCATCTCTCTTTTACCATTTTCTGTGTCCTTTCTTCCTTGGGTGTCTGACTTCTTGGACCTCAAATGAGGACCTCCTCATATATTGTACTCTATCTCCTTGGGTTGAGAAACTCCATATCCAAAATTATGTCAGGTAAGACACAGCCAATATATAATTCTTCCATAGCTCCCAAACTGTTCTTTCAATTTATAGTTTCTTAAAAGCCCTGGAAACAGTAATGCATAAATAAGCTGATAGAAATTAATGCACTGCAATCTTCCCTACCTTCAGTTGGTACATGCTTTCAACCAGGTCCTCTCAAATAGTTTATATCTCTCCTCAAGAACTACTATCTGAAGGGCTACACTTCTCCTCAAGCTAATTTTTTTCTGTGTCCCTCACACAAATGTCCTTTTCCTACCCATTCAATAAACAAAATGTCCACCTATAAAAGGGGAAGTGCCTTACATCCAAAGTCCAATATCTAAGATATCTATTCAAACTGGGAAGGTAATTGGTGAAATTCTATATGACACACAAATGGTGGAAGTTCAGGTTTACAAAACATCAGTGTAAGAGGTTTTCTAGCTACTTCTAGGTGACTAATATTCAATGTCACAAACCCCTGGCTAATAAGGGATTGGCATAAAAGTCCCAATACTGAGCCACTTGAGGATTAGGGTACCTGGAAGGAATGCCAACTCCTGACAACTGGGGTAAAAGCAGAAGTAACAGCAGCAATAGCAATAACACTAATAACAACTGACATTTATAGCACTTCAATATTCAAAAAAATTACTTCACTTAAAATAAATTAATAAAAACATTGCTTCACACACATTGTCTCATTTAGCCTCAGAAGAATTAGTTACCAGTAAATTGTGTTGCAATAAAAAAAATTCCCAATCTTTAGAGATCAGTTTCTCAAAATCCAAATGGACTAGTAACAAGATTAAGTCACTAGAATACTAGAGAGATACAGGCACAGGGATGCTTATAGACCACTGTGTTTAAGCTTATGATTGAAGCCAGGGTTTATTATAGGGTTATACATCCATGTGGGGGCTGATTAGGTCCATCTGCCAGAGTTAGAGGGATTCAGAGACAGAGCCAAGCAGGCCATTATACTGAGCCTATGGAACATTCTTTTCAATATACTCAATGGCAAATCTGTGCTCTTTGAGGATGCATTTCATCCTGGTAATAGCCTAAAGTCATTCAGAAGCAAGTCTTGGGCCAAAAGTACAGAAGACTCTTAAAAAAAAAAAGACAAATTTTGAATGAGAAAAGTCAGAGGTAAAAATAATAGAATGGAGTGTGGAGACTACTTTTAAGCTCTAGTAAGCATTACTTTCACACTGTTCTACAAATAATTGGTGCTTTTTGTCATAATGATAATATATTTTAATAATTAACCAAGAAATATAGAATTAAAATCAGCAAGTATTTATTGCATATCCATTTATATAATGGAAATGTCACACTGGCTTTAGAGTCTAAAAACAGATTCAGATTCATCTCTGCTACTTATTGTTTGTGTAACATAGATAAAGTCAGTCAGTTTCTCCAGGCCTTCTTCACTTTTCTTATTTGTTTAGACTGGATTAATTTAACAAGTATTTATTAAAGTACTATCTCCCCTCAAGAAGCTTACATTTTATTTAATGGAAACTGCGTGTACAGAGATAAATACAAAAGAATATATATGCCCTACAAATTCAAAGTAATTTCAGTTGAGCAGACATTTACAACTGGGAGAAATAGGAAAGGCCTCACATAAGAGGTGACCCTTGAGTTTAACCTTGAAGGAAGATAAGGCCTCTAAGAGGTTGAAGTGAAGAGTAAGTGCATTCAAGCATAAAAGACAATCTAGGTGAGACACAGAATTGAGAAATGTCAGGTATGGGGAAAAGAAAACCAGGCAGCTTTCATTCAATGTCAGATCTGGAAATACAGAGTGTAAGCAGATTGTGAATGGCTTTAAATGTCAAAAAAAAATTATGTTTTCTCTGAGAGGCAACAGGAAGCCATTGGAGACTTTTTTTTTTTTTCGGGGGCAAGGGTGATATGGCCAGTCCTATACTTTAAGAATATAAATTTGGTGACTGTGTGAAAATTGTGGAAGGAGGGAATTAGAGGTAGGAAGATGAATTTAGAGGCTATTACCAAAACAGCATAGGGAAAAAATGCAAAAAGTTACTGGAGAGACCAGGATACATGTGAAAAAAGTTTAAGTAGGTAGAAATAATAAAACTTGACAGTTGATTCAATATAGGAGGATGAGAGAGAATGAAGAATCAATGATGACTCAAATTACAAACCTGAGGACAGTAGAGCCTTCAACAGAAACAGGAAGGTTAGGAAAAAAGTAGACTTGGGAAAAATGAAAAGGGCTTCATAAAAAAAAAGCATTTATTTATTTATTAAAAATTTTGAGTTACAAATTTTTCCCTCTCTCTCACCCCTCCCCAACTCATTGAGAAAGCAAGCAATATGATATCAATTATAGATGTGAAGTGATGTAAAACATGTCCATATTATAAAAAAGCAAGAATAAAGAATAATAATAACAAAGAATTTTTTAAAGTATGCTTTGATTTGCACTCAGAGTTCACCAGTTCTCTTTCTGGAGGTGGCTATCCACCATTTTTTATCATGGGTTCTTCAGAATTGTTGTGGATGATTGTACTGATCAGAGTAGCGAAGTGTTTTAATAGCTGATCATCATTACAGTGTAGCTGTTATTGTGCACAATGTTCTCTCTTCCAGATGAGGTCCCTTCAAATAGAGATATTATACCCCAAGTCTTCTATTATTTAAGCTAAACATACCTACTTTCTTTAACCAATCCTCAATCACACAAAGTCAAAGTCCTTGTACCCAGAAATGAACTTAATACTCTAGTGATTTGACTGGGACAGAATACAGTGGGGCTATCACCACTGACTTCCTAAAATGTATTCCTTTAACTCAGCCTAAGACTGCATCAGATTTTTTTTAATTTGCCATACCAAATTGTTTATTTTAATTTGAATTTACAATGCACTAAAATCTCAGATCTTTATCAGAAAAATTGCTATCTAGTCAAGCCTATCTCATCTCTTACTTGTTAGAGTGATTTTTTTAATCCAAAGTATGAGATTTTGATTGTGTTTCAAAAGACAGAAAACTAGTTAAAATATGGAAGCCATTTCCAAATTAGCTGTGTATATACTGCCCATTAATGTATTAGAGAAAATATAAAAATCAATAACAACCTAAAAGAAAGAAAAAAATTGAGATGGAATTTTTGGATATAATTAAGGTTCCCATGGAACCTATTTAGACAAGTTATTGACTATCACTGTTTTGTAAGAAAGTTTACCTGACATAAATCAGTTAATACAATGAGTAATCCAAAAGAATATATACATTGTCTTGACCAGCAAACATTTGAACTCCTTTGCAAGTAGATAAAGTAGCCACACCTCATTTATCAAAAATTGATGGATGAAGAAGGTGGAAGATTATGAGCAGTATTACCTTGTAAAACACCAAGAAGAAGTTGAGGAAAAGTTTATTTGAAGATTTATGAGAGATTTTGTAAGTGAAATCATCTCGTTCTTCTTGGTGTTTTACAAGGTGATATTGTAATAATTGATTTGTTCTAAATATTATATTGCCTCCAGGATAAAACTGGAAGAGGGGCAACAAAATAGATGAAAAATAGAAAACAATCTATAAACATTTCTATAAAAATCTCTATTATCCATTGACAAAAGTAAAGTCATAATATTTGAATAGTAGAGATTTTTATAGAAATGTTCATAGATTATTTCTATTTTTTATAGAAAAAGTAGAAATACACACACACATATACAACAACAACGATAAGAGGAACAGCTATCCTCTATTAAATATACAAAGCAGAAAACCATGCTGGAGGCAAGACAGTCTTTTTTTTCACTTTTTTCTTTTTTAAAAAATAATTTACTTACTTTTAGTTTTCAACTTTCACTTCAATAAGATTTTGAGTAATTTTCTCCCCCTCACTCTCCTCCCCCTTCCCCAAGATAGTGTGCAATCTGATATAGGCTCTACTTATACATTCATATTAAATATATTTTCACATTAGTCATGATGTAAAGAAGAATTAGAGCCAATGGGAAGAACCACAAGAAAGATGAAACAAAACAAAATGACAAAATAAAAAGAAAGCAAATAGTATGCTTCCATCTGCATTCTGACTCCAAAGTTCTTTCTCTGGATATGAATAGCATTTTCCATCTTAAGTCTTTTGAAGATGTCTAAGATCCTTGCATTGCTGAGAAGAGCTAAGTCTATCAGTCAGTCATCGCACAACATGACTGTTACTGTGTACAATGTTCTCCTATATCTGCTCATTTCACTCAGCATCAGTTTTTATAAGTCTTTCCAGGTTTTTAAACAACATATTGTAGGCACTCTGCTATCTGCTTCTGTTTTGTGGGAGAGTTCATCCCATTCACATTCACAGTTATGATTACTATTTGTGTCTTTCTCTCCATCCTATTTTCCCCCTAATTATGCTTTTCTCTCTCCTTTCCCCCTTTCTCTCCTTACTAGAGTTTTGCTTTCAACCACTGCCTCCCTCAGTCTGCCTCCTTTCTATCAGGCCCTTCCTTTTTCTTCCCCTTTGCCCTTACTATTTCTTCTCTCCTTTCTATCTACCCCCTCTCTTTTCTTTCCTCTTTCCCCTCCTATTTTCTATAGTTATTCCTCTTTGAGCCAAATCTAATGAGAGTAAGGTTCAAACAATGCTCATCTCCCTCCTTTCTTTCTCTTCACTGTAATAGGTTTTCGTGCCTTTTCATGCAATGTAATTTACCCTTGTCTGTCTCCTCCTTTCCTCTTCTCCCAGAACAATCCCTTTCCACCACTGAATTAGATTTTTTTATCATCACATCTAAGTCAACTTATGCCCACACTCTCTGTCTATGTATACCCCTTTTAAACATTATAATAACAATACAGTCCTCAAAAGTGACAAGTGTCATCTTCCCTTGTAGAAATGTAAAAAGTTGCCCTTACTAATAACATGTTGTTGTTGTTTTTTTTTCTTTCCTGTTTACCTTTTTATGCTTCTTTTGAGTCTTCTATTTGAAGGTCAAATTTTCTGTTGAGCTCTAATATTTTCATCAGGAAGATCTGGAAGTCTCCTATTTCAGTGAATGTCCATCTCCTCCCCTGAAAGATTAAGCTCAATTTCACTGGGTAGTTGATCCTTGGCTGTAGTCCAAGATCCTTTGCCTTACAGAATATCATATTCCATGCCCTCCGATATTTTAATGTAGAAGTTGCAAGGTCCGGCCTGACTGTGGTTCCCTGATATTTAAATTGTTTCTCTCTGGCTACTTGCAGTATTTTATCTTTGACCTGGTAATTTTGGAATTTGGCTACTATATTCCTTGGCATTTTCAATTTGGGATCTCTTTCAGGCGGCGAGCAATGGTTTCTTTCTATGGCTATTTTATCTTACTTCTTACTCCACCATCTTGGACCCTGGAAGTTCACAAGACAGTCTTTACAACACCAAAGGATACATTTTTAAGACATATGAATAAGGGAAGAAAAGAGTGAATGAGAAGATATTAGACAGTATTTATTTCTCAAAACATAACTTTTAAATGAAAATAAAATGTATGCATGCATTGATGGTATCCTTGATGAAATTATGAGAAGGGGGATAAGCAGACTTTCACAAATGTTATTCTGCAGAAGATTCTATCTTCGTGGTTATTCAGTTGGTTGAAAGCTGCAGAGAATATAAGATACCACCATGGTCATTATTTCTTAACTATAAAAAAAAAACAATTTTCATTCAATAGAGCAAAATGGAACTTAACCATTAGAAATAATGAAGATAAGGAATTTAGGGAAATATAAAAAGATATACATGAATAGATTTAGAATGAAATAAGGTGAACTAAGAAAACAAATATAGACAATAACTACAATAATATTGATAAAAAAAACACTTAAATTCAGCTAAACTCAATGAATCTTAGTCCTAAAAAAAATATAAAAAACGTGTAACTCTCCTCTTGGTAGAGAGATGGAAGATGATGAGGAAGAAATATTGCATATGTCTTTTTTAGGGGCGTTTTGCTTAAAATTTTTTTTGTATAACAGAGGTTTCAAATGGAGGGGAACAGGATATAACCATATTGTAAACACAAAGCATTGATGCAATTTTTAAAGGAAAATTTCAGTTTCACTTTCAGTAAAGTATTTGCTAAAATCATTCAAGATTCTTTGAAATAGTTTGAATATTTTTGTTAGTTTTGTTAAATTTAATATGTAGGTGAGTGTTTGTATATATTATACATTATATATATGTATATGTATATGTGTATACATATATATTCTTCCCAAAAAAACAAATTGTACTTACCAGAAATTCAGTCTCTTCACAATCCTCCTTCTTGTTCTTCTTTGCATAATATAATTTTAATTGTTGATTATTATTAAATTCACAATTAACATTTTAAGAGAAATATGTAACAACAAAGAAAACTGATAACTATGAGTTATTAGTGAGGCATGAAACAGGGATATATACACTCACTGAAGATATTTACTGCTACTATAGAGAAGGCCCAGTACAGAGTACAAACTAAAGTTGGATTGCCTTTATATGGTGAGGGCCTCCAGATGTTCCTATTAATGAATGATATTGTGCTTAATTGCATCATCCAAAAACATTTGAGATCCTCCTAAAAGAGATCCATAGTCTCTGAAAAAGAGTATACCTAAATATTCTGGTCAGATAGATTATAATATGCAGTTTAACAGATAATTACAGATCTAGTCCATCAGTACATGTTGTGGAGGCACAGAAACAGGTACCCTGTATCTTCCCTCTCTAGAAATGAGTGACTCTATCTTTTAGCTAACCTCAATTTCAGTATAAATAAGCACATGCATCCATTCCTGTGTTTGGTTTCTTTTTTCCTTTTTTCTTTCACCCCAGTTGTCTGGAACAGTCCACTAGAGAGAAAAACACAATTGTCCCATTTCTTTCCTTCAAAGTCAATGACAGATTATTTGATTGGTATACCTCTCTTGTCCTATTTATAAGTCCTGATGCAAACATTTTGCAAGCATCTTGAACTCTGCATGTCCAAAAGAGACTGTAGGTCTGATATCTGGGAATCAAAATGATTATTTGGAGGAGGAAGACGAGGGGAGGGTGCTGACATCACTAAAGTCAGAAAGATTATCTACTAAGAGATGAAGTCACAATTTTTATCAATAGAAATAGTAATCATGACAACTAAACTACGGCTACTTTGAAATATTGAATAATTGGTATATGCAATTTATTCTCCATCCATTTAGCATAGTAGAAAGATTGCTGGACATACAATTGAGACTAGATTCAAATGCTATCTCAGAAACTTCTAGATAGAGGACCATGAGCAAGGCACTTACCACCTCAGCTCTCCAGGCAAAAGTCAAAGATCAAATTGAAGGGAGGGATTTTTATCCTGGAAGTCCCCACATTGATAAAATCACAGGCTTAGACTTCCTCAAAATTATTATCATCATGTCTCATTTCTCTAAGTTGATAGTATGATCTTTAGGTGATCATCCTTTATATCCTTGATAGCATCTACTACAATGTCAGATGTCCAATAAGTCTGTTATATTATTCATTATAACTCAGTGTTTTGTTGTTGTTTTGGGGTTATTTTTATGGACCTAGGTAAGTGGCTTATGATATTGGCTTTGTGTGTTTAAAAGAAGTATATATGATAGATGCAACCCAGTAAATTATAGAGATGATGGTAGCTCAGGCAAAAAAAAAAAGAAGAAGAAGAAGGAAAATTGTTGGAAACAATTCAATTTAACTTTTTTTTTTCCAGCTCTGAGCATTATTGGGGATGGTGCCAAATTAACTGCTGTGGTTATCACGAGTCAGACTATAGGCTGAGTTCCAGTTTGAGAAAAAGGAAGATTGTTTGTAAACACAAGATTAAAAATTAAACAATTTGGTAGCTGAAATCCATGCAAAATAATCTCCTGTTGCAACCCTGATATATTTTGTTGAAGTTTTCTTCCCACTTCCAGAAAAATAAGGAGGAGGAGGAGAAGGAGGAGGACGAGAAGGAGGAGGAGGAGGAGGAGGAGGAGGAGGAGAAGGAAAAAATTGAGTTTGTTGATTGGACTATGATAAGCATTGGAATTTATTTTGAGTGGTATGGATAGCATTCTAAGAGTTCATGTGGTAGTCAAGTACTGTCATTGAATACAACATGTTTAAATAAACTATTCCTGCTGTGTTTAGCTCATGAAGGATAAGTTGTGTTTTTAAATGTGGATCAACTAAGTCACACGAAGAAAGGAAACTGAGAGAGTCCCTTCAAGTTTAGTCATCTGATTTCACAGTAGGAGCCATGGATTTATGGAAGATACATATATATTCTTCCCAAGAGACTTTCCAAAGTCCCTTAGGTACATTTTGTTCAGCTCTTTTCTTACTCTGGGACCTCAGTTCTTCTTACATATGTTGTGTCTATATATGTTGAAAAGGAATGAGGGTATATTACAAAGATCCCTGGATTTGACACCAGAACACTTGAATTAACTCTTAGCCTCAACTCTTACACTATAGTCTTGGGTCAGTCAATTAACCTGCATCTCAGGTTCGTTATCTGTCAAATGAGAATAATACTCATACTGCCTAAGCCACAGGGTGATTATGAGAACCAAGTAAATTGTTGCACGTGAAGTGATTTTTAAAGTATTAAATAAATGGGAGTTATTTAGAGAGATCAGACTTAGGATTCCATTGGCATAGGGAACTCCTGAAGAGGAAATTCCTTCTACTAATGCAGGTCTGCAACTACTTTGCAGCTTGGAGAATTGTGTGGGGTACTGAGATGATGACTTATGTGAGTGTCACTCAGCTAGTATGTGTCAAAGGGAAGATTGTGATTCAATTCTTCCCGAATCTAAATTAGCAGGCTCTCCACCATGCTTCCTCTCAAATATGTTTTATTATTAACTGTTTACACTGGACTAATTTATCACTTCAGTGCTTTTCAAAAAAAGATCACTTGATTAAAATGAGCAATCTGACTAATTTCCCCCACTAATTTGGCCAGTTGTTTTGGCATTATGTTAACATACTCTGCATTAAACAAGCAGCATTAGATTCAAAGAAGAGCATGGACATTGGACTTAGAGCTCAAGTCCTTATTGATCCTTCTATCTTTAACAGTTTCTCAGCCTCAGATTCCTTATCTGTACAACAGCAACAATGTCTGCCCTACCAGCCTCAGAGAGATGTTGTAGGGAAAATAGTATACTATAAAATGGGATAGCATTGTTCTAGGCTGCAACAAAAGTTGTGAGACTTAGAGATTGTCTTCACAAAAGAACTGGACTAACAATGCAAAAAGGTTTATTGGGTTTTTTTAATGGCATGTTTTAATTCTGAAAATGAAATTCCCAAGGGCAGAACATAGAGGTAACAATAACAATGAAAGAAAAAAGGGTTTTTAGGGCAAAGGATGCAACTATGTCTCAGACAACATAAGGGGCTACTTTCCAGGAAATTGAGTGCATTGGTCTTCAAGCCACAGTAGGAGAAGGAAAGGGGTCAGTGATTATCCTTCAGAGAAGCTGTGCTTGGATTTGGCCCATTCAGTTCTGCCAAGCTCTGTCACTCCTAGCTCATGCTGCAGATAACTGTGTTGCACTCACCTCCACACCAGGGAAATGAGGCTAAGGAAGGGGATAGATTTTATAGGAAAATGTTGGATTCTCACTCTATTTCCTGTCCTTAACTTGCCTATCTCTGATATCAAAGGCAGAGAGAAGCCAGGAATTGGCTAACAAATTAAATGATTCTTTCAATAGGGAACTGAAGTTCCATGGGGAGTGAAAGATTCCAGAAAACATCAGGATGAGTGTTGGGCACCCAAAGAGCATTAGAAGGAAGATATCTACTGTTCAGGGCAGAAACAGTTTGCCATAAGTGAACCTTATGGGTATTAGATCCAGTTTTTTTTAAACTATCACAGAATGTTTTGACTTTTTTAATCATTGTTTCACATATCCCCTTGCATGAGGGATCTTAACCTGGGGTCCACAGACCTTTTGAGGGTCCATGGGTGAATTTCAGCGTATCTATGAATTTACAGAAGAAAAAAAAATACATTGCTATTTCAATATAACTGTTTTCCTTTGCAATCCTTTGAGTTTTATTTTATACATTAAAAACAGTATTCTAAAAAAAGATCTGTAGGTTTCATCAGACTGCCAGAGGGGGTGCAACACACAAAAAAGTTAAGAACAGTTGCCTTACACAGTCAATCCAATTCTGGTCTTGTTAGGTGCTTTGGGAAGCTGTACTATCTCGAGTCAGGCCAATAAGATAGTATCCAGCACATTCACAGGAAGTAAATATATCTGTTGTACTTAGATATACTCCTCATAATATGGTCCCTTTCCCCTACCTCTCCTTCCCACTCCATAATTTCAACAATAGCCTGACTAGTCATAGGATCATAGATTCAGAGCTGGAAGGAACTTTAGAGGCCATTGAATCCAACCCCCTCACTTTATAGAAGACACAACTGAAATATAGAAAGGTTAAGTGACTTATTTAAGGTCATACAGCTAGTAAATGTCTGAGGCAAGATTTGAACCCAGGTCTCCCTGATTTCAGGTCCACTGTACTATAATGCCTTTTTCTGCTTTGTATTTACTTGAATTGAAAACAGATTTCTGCACTTCTCTGAAGCACAGAATGCCAGAAAACAACGTGTATAATGGAAATGGCAAGATCAAATAGAAAGCTAAGGTAATGGAAAAGACCATCTTGATTTTTTTTTAAAAAGAGGTTGTTTAAATGGATAAATGAGCAGAGAACATTATGTGTAATTGGCAATGTGCTAGACACCATAAGAGAAACTGGTGTGACTTGTAGTTAGAGGTGATACACTGAGTATTAAAAAAATAAATAGTAGTATGAGTTAAATAATAGCACAAAATAAAACAGGTAGATGGCACAGCAGACCTAGAGTCAGGAAGAACTTAGTTCAAATCTGACATTAGACACTTACTAGCTGTGTGACCCTGGGGAAGTCACTTAACCATGTTTGCTTCAGTTTCTCATCTGTAAAATGAGCTGAAGAAGGAAATGGCAAACCATTCCAGTATCATTGCCAAGAAAATTCCAAATGGGGTCACTAAGAGTTGGACAGGACTGAAAATGACTAAACAGCAATAATAACAAGGCAGAAGGAAGTATCAAATTATTTGTTGATGAGTAGAAGAGACAATAGATATTGAATTCAAAGGAATGCAAAAATCATTTGATCTGGTGTGGTCTGGAAGATGGGAGATGAGTTGAACACTGAAATATGAAGAAGTTTCAGGTAGATGAGGACAGGGCTATTCTAAGCAGGTAAAACAGCATGAACAAAGACATGGAGGCAAGAAAGTATGTTTGTGTAAAATGCAAGGAGTAACTCATTCTGGCTACTGCAAGGTAAATAATAAGAAAAAAGGTAAGTTGGAAGAATATTAGAGAGGATTTTGAATGCCAGATTTGGACTATATCCTACAGTAAATCCAACAGTAAAATGATAGGGAGTCATGGAAAATGTCTGAGTTGTCAACACTTGCATGAGTTAAGTGATATTTTAAGTAAATGTACCTGATGGTACTATGTGAAATTAAATGTAATGGAGATATTGGAGACAGGGAGATCAAATTGGTGGCCACTGAAGTGGATGGCACCATGTATAGAATGCCAGGCCTGGAATCAGGAAGACTCATCTTCATGAGTTCAGATCTGGTCTCAGACATTTACTAGCTATGTGACCCCGGGCAAGTCACTTAATCCTGTTTGCCTCAGTTTCCTCCTCTGTAAAATGAGCTGGAGAAGGAAATGGCGAACCACTACAGTATCTTTGCCAAGAAATCCCCAATGGGGACATGAAAAGTCAGACACAACTGAAAACAACTGAATAACAACAAACTGGAGGAATGGAGATAACAGAAAATAATAAAGTCAGCAGAGTGAATCAGTTTATGAGGGAAAATGATGAGTTCGTTTTAAGAAGTATTGACATCATAGTGTACTACTCAAGTAAAGATGTATGAAAGGGAAACTGGCAATGTAGAGCTACAGCTTGGCAGAAAGAATAGCACTAGAATTATGTATTGAGTCATCTACCATGACTCAACTACCATATAGTTAAGTCTATGGGAATGAATGAGGTCGCAGAAAATGGTGCAGAGAGAGACTATCAGAGGGTTGAGGACTTAGTCTTAGAAATGCATTACATTTAAGTGATGGAAGAGGAAAGAGAAACCAGCAAAGTTATCAGACAAATAGGAAAACAATGATACATTCACCCTGTATTTAGTACTAGCATATAGTAAACTTTGAATGAATTTGAATTGAATATATATTAAAAAATTAAGAATGAGATGATGAACAAAATAGTCAATGAGGTCAAAAAGGACTGATAATAAAAGAAAATGGAATGTGAATATATTAGCATATTATATATGAATGTATATATACGTGTGTGTATGTGTGTGTGTGTGTTGATCCAGACACGTAATTTCGTTGATGTACTGAACTCCAGAGCTGGAAACTCCCTACACCAATGCAGATTTGCAACTTCTCTGTAACTTTTAGTCAGAATGTCAGATTTAGTCAGAGCTAATGAGAAGTTGAGTCATTTCCCTATGCTCACACAAATATGTTTAAGACTGGCCTTCAACTCATTTCTTCCTGACCTCAGGCTTAGTCCTCTGTCTACTATACTATACTGTCCCTATATTAATATAACATAAATTTGTTAATGCATATGTCATATGTTCATCATGTGAATAAAAATATATTAATATAAGTTGAATCAAACAAGTGAAATTTAATAGCTAGTATTCAGAGGTTGGGGGTGGGGACTTTTAAAAGTTAATGCCTTGAAATTATCTCATGCCATAGTAATGTTCAATATAGGAAAAAAATGAGAATCATAGACTCTTAGAGTTGGAAAGGAGCTCAAAGTTCATCTAGTACTACCCTTACATATACAGTAAATTCCTATATCCTTGAAAAGAGGCCATCCAACTTGTACTCAAAGACCTTCAATGACAGGGAACCCATCTCACAAGGCAGTATATTCTATTTTGGATAGCTCTTATTGTTAGGAAGTTTTCCTTTATATTAAACCCAAATCTTCCATATCATTCTCACTCATGGGTCTTATTTCTACCCTCTGGACCCAAGTAAAGTAAATAATGATCTCTAATATAATCCTAAATATAATATCTGTTCTGTAAAATAGGAAAAAGCCTTTAAATACTTCAAAAGAGCTATCATGCCCTATCTAAGTCTTCCTAGTTCCTTTAACTAGTCCTAATACAGCATCTAATAGTTGTAAGTATCAATATAAAATCCTTTAGGAAATGACATATTTGGGGGCAGCTAGGTGGTGCAGTGGATAGAGCACAAGCTCTGGAGTCAGGAGGACTTGAGTTCAAATCTGGCCTCAGATACATAACACTTACTAGCTGTATGACTCTGGGCAAGTCACTTAACCCCAATTGCCTCACCAAAAAAAAGAAAAAGAAAAGAAAAGAAAAAAGAAATGACATATCCTATTTGTTTAGGCACAGCTACATTTTGTATTTTGTTATTCTAAAACACATACACACATACCACTCATTTGACCCTGCTTCCCTCTATTTTTTCTACTACTTTCTTGAACTATCATTATCTCTCTTTCTGTCATACAAATTCTTAGAAAGATGTCTATATTCATTGCCTCCATTTACTCACCACCCATTCCCTCTTCAAGCCCTTACAATCTGGCTTCATTCACTACCACTTTATGAAACTTCTTTCCTCAAGATCATTAAAGAATGGCTTAGTATCAAATCCCTTTGTCTTTTTTCTATTCTCAGAGTCATTGTCTTCTCTGCTTAATTTAATTCTATAGGACTTGTGCTATCTATTCTTTCGGCTTCCATAAAATTGTACTTTCATGGTTCTCCTCATATCACTCTGACCAATGCTTCTCTGTCTCTTCTGACTCTTCATCTTCTTTCAATGTATTAAAATGTCAGCTCTGTATTAGACCATCTTCTTTTCTACACATACACTCTATCTTTGGGTAATCTTATTACTCCAATGGCCTTAATTCATATTTTCTATGTAAATCATTTCAAAGCATTTTTCTCCTACCCCCAGAACTCCATTTGGTTTCATATTTCCAAGGTTGTTGTTAAATATCTCCACCTGGTTGTTCCTCTGGTGCCTTAAAATTAATGTCTGTAACATTAAGGAATTAATGTTAAAAATGTTTACACAAACATTTAAATGTTTAAAAAATCAACCTATATAAAACTAAACCTGACTCTTCTTATAACTTTTCTATTTCTGTTCATGGCAGCACCATCCTCTCCATTTGCCAGTAATGTTCATCTCTGATTCTTCACTCTTTCTCATCTTTACATTCTAACCATTGCCAAGTCTTGTCAGTTCTAGCTGGATAGTATCTCTTACATTTGTTATCTTCTCTTCACTCACAGTATAACCTCCCTACTACAGATTCTTGTCTATTCTCACATAACGTGTATATCACCTCTGCAATGTACCTCCTCTATTGCTTTCTTAGTAATCTTCCTAGCACATTTTTATGATTATTTCATACCTCTACTCTAAAACCTTCAATAAACATTAGATAAAAGATGCAGGAATAAAAAGGCCTTCTTTAATATGATCCAAGGAATGTCTCTAAAACCAAAACCAAATATTAACTACAATGATTAAAAATGGAAACTTTCACAATAATTATAGTTGAAAGCAAGGATGGCCCTTCTCTCCAATGCCAGTTGATCTAGTTATAAGAATGCTACATATAGCATTAATTCAAAAGAGATAAGTTAAAGATATAAGCATCAACAAAGTAAAAATAAAATTATCTATTTGCAGATGACATGATAATTTATTTAGGAAACCCTAGAGTCCAAGCAATGGATCTGGGGTCAGCTGGATCAAGGAGATCATGTGTGTCTTCATTGGCTGACTCAACAATCAGCACAGCAATAATAAGAATTAATCATTAATAATAAGAGAAATTTAAATTAAGACAACAATGAGGTTTCATACTTCACAGTGCTAAAAATATATAAATGGCAATAGTGAATGCTGAAAGGGTTGTGGGATGATAAGTTCACTAATAAACTGCTTGTGGAACTGTGAATTGGTTTGACATTTCTAGGAAACAATTGGAATAATGAGAAGTCACTAAACTGTTCAGATCTTTTGACCCAGTAATCCCATGATGAGGTAAATGCTCCAAGGATGTCAGGGACAGAAGAAAAAGTCCCATAAATATTAAAATATTTATAATACCACTTTTTTGTTGCGACTAAAAAAAACAAATTGGAAATGAAGTGAGTGTCCATTGGCAATGGCTTCCCAAAGTGGGTGATACCACTCCCTAGGAGTGCTGGAAAGATCCAGGGGGGTTGTAGTAGCCTCAGGTACAATTGGGGGGTGTTAAATAAAGATAAGGGTGCAGTGGAAGCATAAAGACAGAAGAGAAGAAACTTTTGAAAAACCATTCACATATGTTTCATCTGTTGTGTTATAGAGCTAAAGTTGCAGTGATTATATTATTTTCCAAATAAACACACAAAATGCAAGTTATAACCAATCAGTGGTCAAGTCCACTTACAGGTCTTAACAAGCAATTGTTGGTAGATGAGCATGTTGGGAAGTCTAGTATGCATTGGCAGGAATATGTGCATGTAATGACTTGGTTACGATATGATACTATATGGCTACATGGCACAATATTTCGTCATCAAAATTTCAGTGCACATAAAACCCCACAAATTTACAATAAATTATTAAATTTAAGATGTATCACTAAAAATATATTTTTGAAATGATACAAATTTCAAAAAAAACAGTTAAAGGGTTAAAGAAAGTGGATTTCCAGGGGTGCACTGAGTAATTTTTTAAAGGGGGCAGTAGGCCAAATAAGTTTTGGGAACCTCTGGATAAGACAATGATTGAATAAATTATGATATATAATTTAATGGAATATTGTTACAGACTCATAAAACCAGAGAGTACAGAGTAGAAAGGGAGCTCAGAAGAAATCAAGTTCAACCAATACTCAAAGAATTCCCATTTTTAATACAGCTGACAAGTAAGTTTTCCTTCTTCACTTGAAGATCTCCAATGAGATAGAATTCACTACCTTCTGAAGCAGCTCAGTTTACTTTTCGGTAGACCTAATTGGGCATTTAGGTGGTGCAGTGGATAGATCACTGGGCCTGGAATCAGGAAGTTCGGCACTCAAATCTGGCCTCAGACATTTACTAATTGTATGACTCTGGCCAAGTCACTTAATCTCTACTTGCCTCATTTCCTCATCTGTATGATAAGGATACACAGGCGAAGGAAATGGCAATCCACTCCAGCATTTTTGCCATGAAAACCCCGTGGACAAGTCTATGGGGTCACAAAGAGTCAGACTTGACAGAAAAACTGAACAACAAAAATTGTTACGCAATGACTATGAGTAATTTATAGAAACCCGGCTTGATTGCTCTGGTTTAGAGTGAAGTAGAACCAAAAAAAGAAAATTATGTACAATGGCTATAATAATTGAAATGAAAAAATACTAAAAGGCAATTGGACTCTGATTAACTATAATAAATAATCTTTTTCCCAAAGTGCTAGGTAGCACAATGACTAGAGCACTAGACCTGGAGACAGAAAGACCTGAGTTCAAATCCCAGCCTTAGACACTTACTTACTTATTTTGACCCTGGGCAAGTCATATCCTCTGTTGTTGTCAGCTTCCTTAACTACAAAATGGGCATAATAACCTGCCTGTCACAGTTGTTGTTAGGATCAAATGAAAGAATATATGTAAAGTGCTTAGCACAGTACCTGGCACATAGTAGGAGCTATATAAATGCTTATTTCTCCCTCTTCCGCTACTATCCCAAATGAATAAACATACCTTACTCCTCTCATTAGAGAGGTGAAATACTACATATATTGAATAAGAGACAGTGTGGCATATTGGAAAGAGAACTAGTTTAGGGTTCAAGTTGCAGCTTAACTTCTTATTACCTGTGTGACTTTATGGTAGTCACCAAATCTCAATGTTCTCATCTGTAAATTGAGGAAATTGGATGTAATGACCTATAAGGTCTTATTCAACTCTGAAACTATGATCCTATGAATTTAGTTTACATGTAAACTACAATCTAGTTTACACATTTTATATACACAATTTATATACATATGTATATATATAATAGATAGATAGATAGATAGATAGATAGATAGATAGATAGATAGATAGATAGATAGATAGATAGATAGATAG